>NC_051221.1:19642521-19917521 GCF_015220715.1 Pygocentrus nattereri | reverse complement strand
TATCTCTCTCTCTCTCTCGCTCTCTCATTATCTCTCTCTCGCTCGCTCTCTCATTATCTCTCGCTCTCTCATTATCTCTCGCTCTCTCATTATCTCTCTCGCTCTCTCTCGCTCTCTCTCTCTCGCTCTCTCATTATCTCTCTCTCTCTCGCTCTCTCATTATCTCTCTCTCTCTCACTCTCGCTCTCTCATTATCTCTCTCTCTCTCATTATCTCTCTCTCTCTCATTATCTCTCTCTCTCATTATCTCTCTCTCGCTCTCTCATTATCTCTCTCTCTCTCGCTCTCTCATTATCTCTCTCTCTCTCTCGCTCTCTCATTATCTCTCTCTCTCTCTCTCGCTCTCTCATTATCTCTCTCTCTCTCTCGCTCTCTCATTATCTCGCTCTCTCTCTCTCTCTCATTATCTCTCTCTCTCATTATCTCTCTCTCGCTCTCTCATTATCTCTCTCGCTCTCGCTCTCTCATTATCTCTCTCGCTCTCGCTCTCTCATTATCTCTCTCGCTCTCTCATTATCTCTCGCTCTCTCTCTCTCATTATCTCTCGCTCTCTCATTATCTCTCATTATCTCTCTCTCTCTCGCTCTCTTATTATCTCTCTCATTATCTCTCTCGCTCTCTCTCTCCTCTCTCTCATTATCTCTCTCTCTCTCTCATTATCTCTCGCTCTCTCTCATTATCTCTCGCTCTCTCGCTCTCTCATTATCTCTCTCTCTCATTATCTCTCGCTCTCTCATTATCTCTCGCTCTCTCATTATCTCTCGCTCTCTCATTATCTCTCATTATCTCTCTCTCTCTCTCGCTCTCTTATTATCTCTCTCATTATCTCTCTCGCTCTCTCTCTTCTCTCTCTCATTATCTCTCTCTCTCTCTCTCATTATCTCTCTCTCTCATTATCTCTCTCTCTCATTATCTCTCGCTCTCTCATTATTTCTCGCTCTCGCTCTCTCATTATCTCTCGCTCTCTCATTATCTCTCGCTCTCTCATTATCTCTCGCTCTCTCATTATCTCTCGCTCTCTCACACTCTCTCATTCCCTTTCATTCTCTCTCTCTGTCTCCTCTCTCATTATCTCTCTCTCTCTCGCTCTCTCATTATCTCTCGCTCTCGCTCTCTCATTATCTCTCGCTCTCTCTCTCTCATTATCTCTCGCTCTCTCATTATCTCTCATTATCTCTCGCTCTCTCGCTCTCTTATTATCTCTCTCATTATCTCTCTCGCTCTCTCTCTCCTCTCTCTCATTATCTCTCTCTCTCTCTCTCTCATTATCTCTCTCTCTCATCTCTCTCTCTCATTATCTCTCGCTCTCTCATTATCTCTCTCTCTCATCTCTCTCTCTCATTATCTCTCTCTCTCTCATTATCTCTCGCTCTCTCATTATCTCTCGCTCTCTCTCTCATTTTCTCTCGCTCTCTCATTATCTCTCGCTCTCTCTCATTATCTCTCGCTCTCTCATTATCTCTCGCTCTCTCATTATCTCTCGCTCTCTCTCTCTCATTATCTCTCGCTCTCTCATTATCTCTCATTATCTCTCTCTCTCTCGCTCTCTTATTATCTCTCTCATTATCTCTCTCGCTCTCTCTCTCCTCTCTCTCATTATCTCTCTCTCTCTCTCATTATCTCTCTCTCTCTCTCATTATCTCTCGCTCTCTCTCATTATCTCTCGCTCTCTCGCTCTCTCATTATCTCTCTCTCTCATTATCTCTCTCTCTCATTATCTCTCTCTCTCATTATCTCTCGCTCTCTCATTATCTCTCGCTCTCTCATTATCTCTCGCTCTCTCATTATCTCTCGCTCTCTCATTATCTCTCATTATCTCTCTCTCGCTCTCTTATTATCTCTCTCATTATCTCTCTCGCTCTCTCTCTTCTCTCTCTCATTATCTCTCTCTCTCATTATCTCTCTCTCTCATTATCTCTCGCTCTCTCATTATTTCTCGCTCTCGCTCTCTCATTATCTCTCGCTCTCTCATTATCTCTCGCTCTCTCATTATCTCTCGCTCTCTCATTATCTCTCGCTCTCTCATTATCTCTCGCTCTCTCATTATCTCTCGCTCTCTCATTATCTCTCGCTCTCTCATTATCTCTCGCTCTCTCACACTCTCTCATTCCCTTTCATTCTCTCTCTCTGTCTCCTCTCTCATTATCTCTCTCTCTCTCGCTCTCTCATTATCTCTCTCGCTCTCTCATTATCTCTCGCTCTCTCTCTCTCATTATCTCTCGCTCTCTCTCTCTCATTATCTCTCGCTCTCTCATTATCTCTCATTATCTCTCTCTCTCTCGCTCTCTTATTATCTCTCTCATTATCTCTCTCGCTCTCTCTCTCCTCTCTCTCATTATCTCTCTCTCTCTCTCATTATCTCTCTCTCTCATTATCTCTCTCTCTCATTATCTCTCGCTCTCTCATTATTTCTCGCTCTCTCATTATTTCTCGCTCTCTCTCTCATTATCTCTCGCTCTCTCATTATCTCTCGCTCTCTCATTATCTCTCGCTCTCTCACACTCTCTCATTCCCTTTCATTCTCTCTCTCTCTCTCCTCTTCTATCTGTCCCTCTCTCTCTCATTCTCTTTCATTCTCTCTCTGTCTCCTCTTCTATCTGTCCCTCTCTCTCTCATTCTCTTTCATTCTCTCTCTGTCTCCTCTTCTCTCTGTCCCTCTCTCTCTCTCATTCTCTTTCATTCTCTCTGTCTCCTCTTGTCTCTGTCACTCTCTCTCTCTCATTTTCTTTCATTCTCTCTCTGTCTCCTCTTCTCTCTCTCTCCATTCAGTAAGCTTTATTGCCATGACCATATAAATTCTCCATATATATGACCATATATATCTTTTCTCTCTCTCTCTCATTCTCTCTCTGTCTCCGACTGTCTCCTCTTCTCTCTGTCTCCGACTGTCTCCTCTTCTCTCTGTCTCCGACTGTCTCCTCTTCTCTCTCTCTCCGACTGTCTCCTCTTCTCTCTCTCTCCGACTGTCTCCTCTTCTCTCTCTCTCCGACTGTCTCCTCTTCTCTCTCTCTCCGACTGTCTCCTCTTCTCTCTCTCTCCGACTGTCTCCTCTTCTCTCTCTCTCTCTCTCTCTCTCTCCCCTGTCCCTCTCTCTCACTCTCCCCTGTCCCTCTCTCTCATTCTCTCATTCTGTCTCTCTTTCATTCTCTCTCCCTCTCTCTCTCTCTGACTGTCTCCTTTTCTCTCTGTTCTTCTCTCTCTCTCAGCTCTGTGGGATTTGTGGTGCTGAAGGCTGGAGCTACCTCTGGAGCAAACATAAACATTTAAACAAGGCCCTGAGAGGAAAGACAGAGAGCGTGAAAGAGAGGACAAGCCACAATGAAGTTAGAAAGTAAGTAGGCAGCCTGTGTTTCTGTTCTCTTTCTCCCTCACTCTCTCCTTCTCTCCCTCTCCCACTGCCTGATTCAGAGAAAGTGAGTGATCAGAGGGGCTGCTAGATGAAAGGCAGGGTGGAAATATGCAGTTTAGCTCTCAGCAGCCTATCTGTGCAGCCAGACAAAGCCTGGAGCTGTGCTGGCACACATAATGGCCTCAGCGCTGGTCTGAGTTCAGCCCTACCAGCCTGCACGGCCACAGCACCACCATAGCAACACATTAACACAGGAAAAGTCACAGTCACACACTAGGAGAGAGTCTGTTATAATCACAGAAAAATTGAGAAAAGCTACCATGTTCAAATATATTAGAAGAGACCCATTTATTCCAAATACAATAAGAGAGGCGCAGCTATACTCAAGTACAGGACTCGGCTGCCCTGGGTGAGGAGAGACCCGGCTGGATTCAGTGAAGAGAGACCCAGCTGGATTCATTGAAGAGAGACTAAGCTGCATTCAATTAAGACAGGCAGATATATTAAAATACACTGGGATAAGCAGGAGCTTTGTTCGTATACAGCCGGCAGTAAGTCCGATTGGTTTCCAGTTAGGGTTGGACTCCGCCAGGGCTGTCCATTGTCACTGATTCATAACTTTTATGGACAGAAGTTCTCAGAACAGCCAAGCGGCAGAGGGTGTCCGGTATGGTGGCCTCAGGATTTCACGTCTGCTTTTTGCAGATGATGTGGTCCTGTTCGCATCATCAGGCCAGGACCTCCAGTTTTCTCTGGACCAGTTTGCAGCAGAGTGTGAAGCGGCTGGGAAGAAAATCAGCACCTCTAAATCTAAGACCATGGTCCTCAGTCGGAAAAGGATGGAATTCTCTGTTCAGAATGGGAGTGAATCCTTGCCCCAAGTCGAGGAGTTTAAATATCTCGGGATTTTGTTCATGAGTGAAGGAAGGATGGAGTGAGAGGTTGACAGATGGATTGGTGCAGCGTCTGCAGTAATGCGGACCCTATACTGGTCTGTCATGGTGAAGAGAGAGCTGAGCCAGAAGGCAAAGTTGTCAATTTACTAGTCAATCTACGTTCCGACTCTCACTTATGGTCACAAGCTTTGGGTAGTGACCGAAAGAACGAGATCGTGTAAACAAGCGGCCGAAATGAACTTTCTCCGCAGGGTCGCCGGGCTCTCCCTTAGAGATGGGGTGAAAAGCTCGGCGATTCAGAAGAGGCTCAGAGTAGAGCCACTGCTCCCCCATGTTGAGAGAAGTCAGTTGAGGTGGTTCAGGCATCTGGTAAGGATGAACGAAGCCCCTAGGGAGGCGTTCCAGACATGTCCGATGGGGAGGAGACCCCGGGAAAGACCCAGGACACATTAGAGAGATTATGTCTCTTGACTGTCTTGGGAACGCCTCGGTATCCCTCCGGAATAGCTGAAGGAGGTAGCGGAAGAGAGGGAGGCCTGGGCCTCTTTGCTTAGGCTACTGCCCCCATTGGATGGATGGATGGATGGATGGATGGATGGATGGATGGATGGATGGATGGATGGATGGATGGATGGATGGATGGATGGATGGATGGATGGATGGATGGATGGATGGATGGATGGATGGATGGATGGATGGATGGGATAAACTTGGTTATGGTCAAATACATTAGGAGAGAAATACCTGGGCTCAAAATACTATATTCACTATATTCATCTATATTCAATTAGCAGAGGCCTAACTACATGAGGATAAACCTGTTAAAACACATTATGAAACATGGGGAAGTATATAAGGAGATACTTCTTACATACTTGAATCTACAGGTTTAACTCAGAAAAATCTGAAAAAAATTTAGATTTGTCGAGGAAAAATGTGTTCAGAACAAGCAGAGCCCACAGAATCTCCGTACTACCCTTGGTTATAATGGCTGGAACACTAAACCTCTTTTTAATTATGCATGCAGTGGGTCAATGTTCTGAAGGTACTGATGATGCACACCATATGCGTGGGTACAATGATAGCAAAATCATATCATTATATGGTCCACGCCTACACCATAAGCAGAAACAATTAGCAATTAACATGCACTGAGAGAGATTCAGTGATATACTGAACCATATTTATATGAATATTAAGGCGCTACTTGTGGGAGAAGATGACATTGGCATATAAAACTGTGTACTAAATCACCTCTGCCTGCTCTCCTAAATCTTAGGCTCACATAATGTTTCTACAGCCCTTTGGACCAGTAGCCCAATAGTAACAGATTAAATACCTGAAAGAAAGGCATTGGTTTGTGTTCCATCAGCACTGAAGTGTTACTGTATTTTTCTGAAGCCATGATAGGATCACACAGACATGCACGTTCTCATGGCAGTCTCCATAGAAACGAGAGGCTAGGTAGGTAGTACATACCTCAAGCTTTCTGCACATGGCACTTTCATTCTATTTAAAGCTAAATGCACATTCTTGACTGAAGATCAAAGAAGTGTGCAAGTCTGACTGGACAGATACCTGTGCAGCACAACCATTTCATAAATTGATAATGTATGATAGCATAACAAGTATACATTAATACTATATATATATATATATATATATATATATATATATATATATATATATATATATATATATATATTAATGTGTGTGTGTATATATATATATATATATATATATATATATATATATATATATATATATATATATATATATATATATATATATATATATATATATACACACACACACACACACACACACACACACACACACACACACACACACACACACACACACATATATATTGCACCAACTATTTTAAGCCATAGTGTGATTACGATTATTAATCGCTCCATTTAAATCTTCAAAACACCCCATGATTAGTTAACATGCAAGAACATTCACAGAACATTTGACAGGCCTGTGTCTGATTGGTCAGTGCAGAAGTCTTGAATGGCTTTGATGAGTGGTGCTGTTTACAAGCGCCAATGCTCAGCTCTGTTGCTGTGGGCACGCTACAAAATGAAATGCATTAATCACAGGCTTTCACACTTAACTTCTGCAGAGGCCAACATCACCACTTCGATTAAACTACAATTAATTGTGCAGCCATGTGTTTGTGTGTGTGTGTGTGTAATGTTGTGATTTCACTCTAGGCTCCTACACATACAGGTTCTGGTGTGGTGCACAGATTCTCCTTAAAAACACACCCCGTGGCTGTTTTCCTGATTCATTTCACTGCAGTGCCATTAAACCCTGTTCATCACACATGCACATGTACAAAGCACACAGATAAACACACAAACACACTCTCACCACAAGCAAACACACCCACACACCACAGAGGTTTTCCTCTCCCTGGTGTGATAGATAACATTTACCAGCAAGAGGGACAACATTTCTATGGTTCTATTGTTTGTGGCTCTCATAAAACATAGATGCTAACTAAGGGGAAAATATGAATATTAACAACTAAGCATTGACGTATGGCAAATCTGAATATGCAGTAGGGCTGCAAAGGGACTGATGTGTGGTTAATCATTAACCAAGCCTAAAATTAAGGACGTAAACCATCAAAACACCAGTTATAAATGGATAGTTAAGGTTCTGAAATTTGATTGGCTGACTGTCATTCAAAGACACTGTAAAATATGCAAAATATGCGCAGTTATGAGCACACGCATCAAAGGAATTGTGTATTAATACAGTACGGCTGCAAAATAAACTATACTTTTATTGTTACTGCAATGTGAAATTCTGAGAAACATGTTGTAAAGAGCTGTAATGATTAGAACGGATCATATTAGAAGACTAGAAGACTGTTGGAATAAAGTATTAGGAGCCTAAGGAGACCTTACATGCACTGAGGCTTGAGCCCTACTAGCCTGTAAAAATGCATCAACCAATCTTACTCGTAGTATTGTCTATTAAATGTGTGAAACAGAAAAGCTACTATTACAACAAACCAGCATCACCATAAGGTTTTTAAAGGAATTAAAAGGCACCTATATAAAAAAAAATTAGTGAGGTCAGGTACTGATGTTGGAGGATTAGTTCTGGATCTCAAACTACAAACCAGCTCATCCCAAAGAAATCAGATGGAGTTCCATCAGTCCAGAGAACACAACAATACACTGGGGGCTTTATATCCCTCTAGCTGACATCTGGCATTTTGCATGGTGATGAGAGGCTCATAAGCGGCTGCTCCAGAGCATCCCTATGCTACTGGCAACACTTTTCTATGGAGATTATGGACTGGATACTTTTGGTACATAGTATATGATTATTTCAACATTTGCCTTTAAAATATGGGCATCACAAGGCTATAAAATGTAAATGAGCCCTCTAAGTCTTCACAAACATGTAGAGAGAACATGTAGCAATATATTCTGACTATATCACAAAGCCCTAGCATACAGCATGAAATTATGCTTAGAAAAAGTGGTTGAAAAAGTAACTTGCCGACCTTTTAATTCCTCGACTACTGACCAAGATCCTTAGAGCAGCTTGATCCAATTGGTCAGTGGGGTCCAATCCCAGGTGCTGTAGTTCTTAGGGAGGAATGACTAGACGAAGCTCTAAAGCCTGCTCAGCTCTTTCTGCTAGCCTTCAGCGAGAAGAAGCTGCAGATGGGTCATAGAGGCCAAGCACAAGCATTAACCTTCAGCTTCAACACTGAGCAGGAGGGGGGGAGAGAGTGAGAGAGAGAGAGAGAGAGAGAGAGAGAGAGAGAGAGAGAGAGAGAGAGAGAGAGAGAGAGAGAGACAGACAGACAGACACAGAGAGAGTGAGAGAGAGAGAGAGAGAGAGAGAGAGAGAGAGAGAGAGAGAGAGAGAGAGAGAGAGAGAGAGACAGAGAGAGAGAGAGAGAGAGAGACAGAGAGAGAGAGAGAGAGAGAGAGAGAGAGAGAGAGAGAGAGACAGAGAGAGAGAGAGAGAGAGAGAGACAGAGAGAGAGAGAGACAGAGAGACAGAGAGACAGAGAGACAGAGAGACAGAGAGAGAGAGAGAGAGAGAGAGAGAGAGAGAGAGAGAGAGAGAGAGAGAGAGAGAGAGAGAGAGAGAGAGAGTGAGTGAGTGAGTGAGTGAGAGAGAGAGAGAGAGAGAGAGAGAGACAGAGAGAGAGAGTGTGAGTGAGTGAGTGAGTGAGTGAGTGAGTGAGTGAGTGAGTGAGTGAGTGAGTGAGTGAGTGAGTGAGTGAGTGAGTGAGAGAGAGAGAGAGAGAGAGAGAGAGAGAGAGAGAGAGAGAGAGAGAGAGAGAGAGAGAAGATTCCAATTTTAATGAGCAGAAAATTTGATTGTTTGTCAAACAGTATTGACTCATTCATGCTAGGTTTCCAGAGGCATCTTAGCACAAACATGGCTCTTAATTGGCAGCATAAGCATTACACAGCATTAATACTCTCCACTAGTTAAGACAATCTTCACATTAACTGGGCCCAGTTGTCAATTGTAAATTATGTCTCAAGTTCTCATACGACAATGTTCTTAAATAAAAGCGAGCCACTTATAAATAAACTTACAATTCTACTTCAAAGGGACACTCCAGCCAAAAAGGAAAATGTAACCACTGCTACATCCACTGTAAGCAATCTTCCTCATCTCTTACAGTGCTGCTACAGTGATCTCTAATGCAAGATGTCTTGGGTTTAAAGAATGCTAATGATGTATCTTGAAGGTAGAAGCAAATTTTGAAAGACTACAACTGCTTTGGAGTGGAAACTGGCAGGTCGTTTGACATTTTTTGCTTGCTGGTTCATTTGTCAACTGAATTATTTCCTCAACATAGAAAAAACAACCAACTGAAAGGTTACTGACCACTACAGATATATTTATTAGCTGCTGAGCCAGCGGCTGTGTGATGTAATTGTGTAATGCATGCTGATTACTGTAGTGAGATATGACAGAAAATTATGAACACTGTTAAAGAATACAGGCAGAGAGATGCAACTCTGTGCTACAGAATAACATAGCACAAAAAAAAGAACATAAATACTAAATTAAATACTAGTTTTAGGCCAGAATGCCCTTTTAAAACAAATAAATAAATCTGGACAGTATTCTATTCGAGAGAGGTGCAATGGATGGAGAGAGGCAGAGAGGGAGAAGGAAGCTGTCCTCATTAATCCAAACCTCTGCTTACACTTTCTCACTTAAACTCTCGAAGGACTACAGCACTTACTGAGGCCTCTCTGGCATTATTCTACCTAGAGGAGTGGAGATAATGTGTAACATATAAACTAAAGCACTGGAATAGAAAAGGTTATCTATGCTCTGCGACTGAGAATAGTTTTTAGAATACTTCCATTACTATTCAGTCAAAGAGCTGATACAGACAAAAGCATATCTACTGTTTTTTGGGCAATGTGAACACTTCCCCACAGCAGCTCCATATCACACACTTCTTCAGTACACATACACTGCCCAGCACATCACAGTTAGCAAAGTAATTCTTGACCATTTACCAAATAACTGTGACAATAAATAATAGCAAAACTTTATTCTGATGGTCTGCTTTGTAGATGTTCACCTTGTCTTTAACTTAAGTATTGATGGTTTGGCAAGTGAAAACATTAGGAACACTTAATTGATTACTATTGTTTTTTTATATATTTTGGCCTGTGTTGCAACTTGTGATGTAAACAACACGAGGGAGGTAAGTGACTTTATATTTGAATGTATTTCACACATAATATGTATTTCAATTCTGCTGCACATTGAAAGTTGCTCTACCTTCTACTATTTATTATGATAATGAAAGAGTATTATACAAATGATCTGTGTCTCAAGTAAATAACTGAAGTCATTTTAGTCAAGTCAGTTACGTTTATTTATCTTGTTCCACTGGCAAATAGATTTGTGTTTCAAGCATTATATTTCCACAAAATATCTATACAATTCAACTTAACTAAACCTTGCCTAACCCTAAACATTCAACCTTAACCCCAAACTTAAACCTAATTATAACAGCATCCTATCACTGCTGATAATCAAATGACTTTCACCAGACAGCTTGCTAACATACTGTGCATTAACAGATTTATTTGACAAAAATCATGTCTAAAACTAGTCTAAAAAGAATTTCCAACATAGTAATTCGATCTTGGCATGTCCTATTCTATTCTAGACTTAATACATGTCCAGAAAACCAGCCTCTATAGTGTATAATGTGATGAAAACAACTGTGTGAAAACAAAGATGTGTGAAATGTTAATGCCGGACAGCCATGAGGTTGGCACTGCGGACGTGCACACTCCGGGGAACCATTTGGGTCAAGGTGATAATCGAGCAGCACACAGCCATTGGAGAGAGGGCCAGTGGATTCACTCCCTCAGCCCAAGGCCATAAATCTCTGTGGTCCTTGGAGGAAACTAATGAATGGGTGGAGACACAGGTGGAGGCTCTCCATCTCCTCCAGCTATAGATCAGCTCTCAGACAGTACTCTTCTGACCATTGGGAGAAAGCAGAAATCTATTTCTCACAGAAAGACCTACAGTGCATCATCTCTGATTTTTCATTTTACAAAGCAAACAGAGAATTCGGCTTCCATATTACTCCTAACTTGCCTGGGAGGAAAAGAAAACATCTACTGCCTGAACTCAAAACAAAGAAGTGAAATCCCTAAGTATACTGCTGCTTGGCAAATCTGTCAGCATTAAGAATTAAGAACTAATGTTTGGTTGCTTACGGCCCATGTATTAAATGTGGCTGTGTAGAAAAATAACCTCGAGCCCGTTTGCGAAACCGACATCTGTAATATGGTGAGTGAACTTAGCCTCGGCTGGAAAATGAAGCATAAAGCAGGTACAGCACTTTGTGTGTCCTGGGCAGTGATACTTACTCAGCCTCTATGCAGAGACCAGCAAGTCGGAGCCAGAGGCCACAACCCAACCCACAGAGTGCATTTAACAGGCCACAGAGCACGCAGCTGAAAGCAGCTGGAGGTCTTCCCTTGATCTTTAAACAGCCAAGAGATGCTTGGTTTTGGACTCAGAGCGAAGAAGGTCTTGGCTCCAACTCAGAAGGTTCAGAGCATGGATAATGAACATCGTTTGCAGTTTTTAACATCAACACAAGAGTACTGGTTCAATCATGAATGGCATTCACTACCATTCTCTTTATTTTATTCAATAATAACTTATACACGGTAGACTGAAATATTATAAGGAGACCAGAATGTATTTTGGATTTTTTTATTCAATATTTCAAGTATTTCATAATATGTATATTAACACATATAAAATAATAGATTCATTATCTATAATCTATGTATCTATTATTCATCTATTTACAGTAATGTCTCATCAATTTATCTTTTATTCACTATTTCAAGTATATAATTTGTATTTGTATAGTTGCTTCCTTCGATGAAACATGACAAAAAATCTACTTGAACAGTGATATCAGTAATCAAATACTTTTTGAACTGCAGTGTACGTAATAGTAGAACAGTGGGAAGTCCAGTCATTTGTGTGAATGTGAATAAAAAGTGAGGTCAGACTGTGGCATAATAGCACAGTGGATAATTTCGTAACTGTGTCCCAGCAGGAGTATTCATTCCACATATTTCTGTGTGATCTCGGGAAACAACATCTGATGTCTGAGCCAGGTGGACACTGGACTTAATTAAAAGGTCCAGCCTGATTTATTCTGTCTATCTGAGTAAGGCTGGAGTCTTCAGCTCATCTTTCCAAGACTCATGGTGCGAGCTCTCAGCAGGAGATCTGTACAAGCAGCGTCAATCACGAGAGCTTCAAGAGAGCAGGCAATTTACCAGGCTTTCTAGGCCACGAGTGATTAAACTCCATTTTTCTCTGGGTTAGATTATCTGGTAAGTCAGGTCTGTGTTCTGTGTCCAGTCACTCCTGTGCGTTTCAGCAGAACATAGGGAAAAAGGAAGCGTGAACCTAAAGCTCACCTCTAGAAAGAACATGATGAAAGCAGTGTGAGCTGATGCCCTCATTAGTGTGGTTATAATACAAGGGGCAGTGTTCTAAAGAGACACAGCAGCCAGCAGACATGAAAAAAGGCATTTTACAAATCATAAAAGACTCAATGGCCACCAACACTCATAGAACTTTAAAGGGAGAGAGGCGATGTAGAATAAAAATACATTTAATTGGTGTGCATGATCCCAATTTTTTTACTTTTATACAAAGTCAGAACTAAAGCCAGCCAATACTGATACACAGAAACAAGTACAAACTTTCAAACATAATATTTTCTACAATTTTTTGCCACACAGGTATAATGAGTCACAGATTTTCAGTCTTGATTCAGGTCCAGATGCAATTTTTGATATTTTATTTTAAAAGTCTTACATAAGTATCTTATAATATTATTCTACATTTCCGAAACAGTTCTCAAACATAATGTTTTCAGGGCTGAGCCAGCCTTCTAACAAAGTAAACCCTAAATATTCATTAGTGATTTGAGAAAAAGCTGTCATTAGGATATGGGTGGATGAATAGCTTAAGCCCATCCCCTTTCCCCACCCACTTTGACAGTATCAATGATCAATGTTTTGAAAAAGAAGGAAAAAAAAACAGCATAAGAGATACTTGGACGAGACAGGGGGGAATATCACCAAAGTACTTTTTCAATCATTACCCCCATTAAATAAGTATGTTTAAACAAGTATGCTAAACATCTTAGTTTCAAAATGTACAATTCCATGTCCAGCTAATGGCCTGTTCAAGTTTGAAGAAACCTAATCTCCAGAGGTCTGCAACAGTGGCTAACATTTCAAACTGCGTTTAAAGTGTGCTTAGCATACTGATATACTGACAAATAGCACTGACAGAGCCTTAACATTTACCAGACAGTTCAGTTCATAAGCTAAAGAAAATCCTCTTACAAATGTTTAGTATATCCTCACAACTAAGAAAGACTGTTCTATCGAGCATGAAATAAGCTCTTCTGCGGTGCCTTGACTTACTCTAATACCCCAGAAACAGACTTTCACTCGGTTGTTAGTAAAAAAAAAAAAAAAAAGGCCATATAAGATGCTTTAATGCACATTATCTTTCATCATAAATACATTTAATTAGTAATTCACAGGGCATGTACTTCCAGCTCAAAATGTTTGTATTTTTTTGCTAATACATCTGTTCATTATTAATAATAATGAAATCGCTGTATGTATATTCTATGTCTATGCAAAAACAGTAGAAGGCAGTCTCAACAATGTAATGCAGTATTGGCCATATTTGGCCTTGAGGAAAGTGGGTGGAGGGAGAGAGAGAGAGGGAGAGAGCGCAGAGCTAATTGAATGGTTGATATTGTGAAGGAGAAGTCCGCTTGCTCAGCTGGGTAAATCCCATTAGGAGCCACTGAGATCTAATCACCGTGCATGAAATTATTAAAAACCTGAGTGAATCGCTCCATTCCAGCCAGTTAAGGGTGACACCCACTATTACCAGTAGTCTGAGGCGAGACCCTTCATGGCCACACGCGCATGCAGACATCAAAGGCCAGAATGGCTGAAGAAGCACAAATTTAAAACCACAAAACCAAGCATACATGGTAAGTTACATGCACATAACACAAGAAGGTGCCTGGAGGTTGCCATAGAAACGCAAGACACACATTAGAGATGGATAATGATCATCAACAAATGGGTTTGGTGTTCTTTTTTAAATTCTGTCAGCACTTAGCAACGTGCTAGCCTCCCTAGTCTATCATTAGGTGCATCTCATGCATAAGCAGATATTTTATACGCTAAAATTCGTGCAAAATGTGTATGATGTTTTTGAAGAAAGCAGAATGTATGCACCTTCAAGAAAATGTAGCATCACTTTTTTTCCACAGACTAAAGACTAAAATTGTTGGAAGGCTACTGCTATGTTATGGAAACTGCCTTTGAGCTTCATCTATTCCTTAGAATGGAAATTGTCTTTGAGCTTGAACAGATTTGCTCATCTGTGTGAGCCAGAGGAAGAGAGAGACACCAGTGGCTGTGCTAGCATGACTCAAATGATAATGGAGTTAGTGACCCTGAGACCTGCTGCTGTGATGTCCTCACACCAACTCCCTCCATCTCTCCCTCCTTCTGTCTGCATAACATCATCTCCACTGACCTCATCTCTTTTCCAATCATGACCCAAAAGCTATGACCTCTTTCCAAAGTTCAGAAAATAGCAGCTAACAAAGCAATAATCCACACACTGCAGCCCTCTACCTCCATGTCCCCCCAAACAGAGTCAAGAGGAGTTATTTTTGGATAAAAGCAAAAAGAGGTCAACCTTGTTAGATTTCCCTCGCCTCCTGGTTGTGTAGCATTCTGGTGCTGTGCTGTACGAGTCTCTGCATAGGCAAGTCTTGCTTTCTATTTCTTTCCACAATCAATCAGTGGTTAGTCTAACTGAATAAAAGACTACTGAGTGCACAGCTACTGCTGTCGCTCAAAAGAGTCTATATAATTTACTTTCTTGATTAATTGGATTTTAATTCTATTACTCTTATACCTGATGGTCTCGTTTATATGCATTTCTGCTTTACAAAGTTTTTATTAGGGATGCACAATATGGACATAAAATGTGATGTTTAATAAAGATGTTGAGATGACAATATGAGAGTGGATATTAAAAGGTGTTACTAAAATACTGGGCCTCTAACTGGACATACAAGCACAAATATTTTTGTTTTTGTTTTTCCTGTGTAAACAGAAATACAGAAATGTAACTAACATCTCCAAGCAAAAAAAATAAAAATTACAAAAGCACCATTCATTGTTGTGCAAAATAATGAAATACTAATAGCTATTTTCATCAGAACCGCAAGCACAATTTTATGCACTGTACTGCTCTTACAAAGCATTAAAGGAAATTTAATTGCTATTGGAGGGCAATCTGTAGCCTGAAAAACAAGAGCAAGTTTCATGAGCTGCACCAGACTATGAACAGTCCAAAGTCCATGAACAAGGAATAAAAAATCCTTATGCAGATTTGTTGAGAAAGTAGTCATTACTGTTTCATGCATTTTATCAAGTAGTCTATGCATTGTAGACTTAACACTAAGAATGAGAATCATCACATTTAAAGCATTTTTATGGGCAAGGTTTAGGATAGTTCAGTATAGTTCAGGACAGAGTATTTTTTGTGCAGTTTGTATCATCATAGCTCCTAACACAACCCTTATCACAATAACTCATATTAACAATAAAGATAAAAATTGTGCAGCTTTAGTATTTAATATATTTTTAGAGACAAAGCACCTTATGGACCTGCAACCCACTCACTCACTCATAAGTGCTTTGCATCAGCGGAGCAGATATGAAGAACTTTGCATCTCCTCTGCACTAAAGCTGTAAAAAGAGACAGTGTTAATGGTATGAATTTAGGAAGTTGTTGGTTGATGGATAGGGGAACAATGATGTGCGAAAGACATGGTGGATCTAGACGGCTAGTTTATCAGAGATACAGCAGTTCTGTAAATATACTACTGCTCCCTCTTTGCAGTGGAAATAAGTAGGGTTGTCTGGTAATAACTGTAATGTATGTATAATGATCATATGGCTTTTGCAATATTGCTATTGAAGAAGGCTACAATATACAAATGAGCCCTCCTAATCAATCACAGTTCCAGGTAAATAGTTCTGTGGGTATTCTAATCAACTTCAGTATTTGTGTAATGGATATTCTTCTTGTAATGAAACTTCTGTCCAAAATAATGCAGGCCATTCATCAATGTATATTTACCGTATTGTCATGAAGTGCAAAATACAGAGCAATATAATTGCAAGATTAGCATTTTGTTCATATTGTGCAGAAAGAGAGGTGAAGTTTGTGCCCGGTTCAATTCTGAAGTACCCAACCTAAGTGATGGCTGCACTGTTGGTTTATTTATTTATAAACCACACCTTCAACTGATTGATGGTGCTTTGAGGAGTGAATGGAAAACTGCAAGAAAGAATGATAAGGAAATCAAAGATCCTGGGCTGAAGTTCTGGGTGGCTTCTGCTTTGAACAACAAGACCCAACTTTCCCCTCTACCATAAAAACAAAGAGATGGGCTGGAAGAGAGGAGTTCAGGATTCAGATTATTCAGTGTATAAAGCATCAAATCACAAAGCTAAAAAAAAAAAAAAAAAAGTTAGATTTTTTTTTTTTAGCACGTGAGCAAATGAGCAGTGAATAAGTCAAAATTTCAGAAACTGACCCTGTGTGGGTTCAGAGGCTTGGTCCCCCAGGAGAAACCCTGATTTTAACATAGAAACGAAGCACTCTGCTGGACTTAAATAAAAGAAAAAGGGTAATTGCTGGAAAATGATTCAGTTCATCTATTGCGTACCATACCAAGGTCAAAAGGTCAATGTGCACAGAATCTGGCAGACACCGGTGTTTGCCCTCTCCTCAAGAATTATCATAAACAGAGGTGATTCTATAAAACCTCACCTATAATTTGTGTTCTATCTGCTAATAGGCCTTTACTGACTATTTACGGCATGTAGTGCTTGGACCCCAGTGATTGCCACTTGTGGCATAATTTGTAGATAGCAGTTTAGTTCTCAATGGACAGTTCACATAAAATCAATATTTTCTACATCCTATTCAAACAAAAACAAAGTGGTAGCTGTGGTAGACCACAAACAAATCATATACCCTTATTATTATACTGGTGAAAGATATTATATATGTGAAAACAAAAATATCTTCAACCTTTTTCACGGGTCATGCATCAAATTCAAAATCAATTATAGGTGTATAAAATTGACCATGATTCACTGCTAGGGAAGGTGATTCTTCTTCAGAATTCTCCTTGTTGACAGCAGAGATCAAAGTTAAAAACACTTTCAAATCTACCTGATTCATTTTTTTACAAAAAGTTTTAATATCAATCAATGATATGCTTTTAAGTGGTGAGTGATAGCAGAGGGGCACCTAATAGGTCAAAAAGATTTTAACTAGGGCCAATGTCCCTGTGGCCCCACCTCTGGAGTTTATTTCTTTCTTTCTCAAAAATGTCAGCTTTTATTCATAACTGGTATGCATGATGAGAAATGGAGTAAATCAGAAACTGTACTAGTGTGAGTTTGGAGTCAAATTACCAAAAAAATGTTTTACATTGTCAGCTTGCCAGGGAGGCTCAGGGCACAGTAAACACAATAGCATCTTTTATATCAATTCTTAGGAATGAATCAAACTCACAGATATTATGTGTAATGAGTCTGGACATCTTTCAGTGCTGTTCTCATGGCTGGTCTCTCAGTGCTGAGAGATGATGCTGCTCTAAATGTTCACAGTGCATTAGCCAGTTCAGTAGCCCTAGTGTGGAGAGCATCCCCCATGACACAAAAATGTCATATCAGGCCATATACAACACACTACACCATATCTCATCTCCAAGAACTGTAGTCAACGCACTCTTGTTGTCCAGCAGTTGCAACTACATATCTCTAAAATCTCTGATGATGCAGTAACCCTCTTCTACCCACAGGTTCAGCTTCTGCTGAATATCTTGGCACAGAAGCTTTTCCCACAAAAGTATTTATTTATGAGAAATATGTATTTATTCATGAGATTGGTATGCACAACAAAACAGAGCCAATCAGGACACAGATAACTCCCAAGTACATGTTGTGACAACAGCACAAAAAAAAAAGAAAAGAAAATGAGGTATGAGAGAGAGAGAGTTGCCTGTGAGGATAAAACTTGCCTGACCTCCAAAATCCCTCCACACACTGTATCAGGGACGCACTCTCACCCACACTCTCTCACCCCACCTTTAGCAAACTCACCACAGGGAAGGTCAGCAGGTGTGTCTCCCTCCCTCTCTCACACAAACACATACAGGACACAGCCCACACAAGCTGCCACAATGTGTATTTTCCTCTTTCTCCTCCACATCTCAGAATTCAGGGAACATTAAATGCTTACTATGGAGAAGACTAAGGATGCATCGATACCAATATGAAGTATCAGCCCAAAACAATACTCATTTACTCAAATAAGGTGTATTTTTATTATTTCATAAAATAAGCTGTAGAAGTCATATTGTCCTACCATGTACATTTCAGAGCACAGTGTGGTTAGCTGTTTCTCAGCATGTTTGCTCAGTACTCAGTGTGCAGTGTTATTTTGAATGAGCAGTATTATTTACTGTGCATAGACAGAGCTGTCTGCAGAGGCTGCATTTCACGCAGCATAGACAAAGCATTTTCATGTGAGAAGTGTGTAAATTGTAGTCTTTTAGTCATACGCTGTGGTCTATTTACAAACTTGCTTGAATCACCAAAGATTTCTAAAATCACAGTGCATGTCTGACTTTAGAAGCACAACAAGAAGTAGCTTGTTAAAAGGAAACAAAATTAAGAAACTAATAATTACTAATATAATTATCATTTTTTAAAGCCATGTACAGGATGTTTAAGGAAATTTAAATCATTCAAATTGGTTGACCACCATAATAAATGGTGACTGTCGATCATCCAGGCATTCCTTATTTTTATTATAAAGTGTGTCATATAGAGACACCACCATATCATACATAATTTTGAATTTTGTGTATAGTTACAATGCTAAGAAAAAGTTTATGTTGCCAACAATAAATTAAATTTAACAGTCATAACCATGATGCAAATTGGTGGCAACTACTTTATAGTCACTGTCACCCATGTTCACATGCATAGAAGGAGTTTGTGTTTTGTTTTGGTGTGTCTATAGTATGTGTATGTTTCAAACTTGACGTTTAAACTGCCATATGGCATAAAGCCTATGGCGTAACAATTTCCTAATAGAACTGGGTAGTAACTGACCTCTTTCCACTGACTAGTTTTCCCTGCTCTAATACTAAGAGGATGCAGTCAAATCAGCCGACATTAGCATCATCCAAAATTCAACCATGGTGGTTAATTTAGTCAGGGTCATCACACAGTTTTGGTGAGGTTAAGCAAAAAAAGTGAATGTTGAAGAGAATGAGATTTGTACCCAAGCACTGCATGGTACAAACCAAACCCATTCAGCAATATCAACATCAACAACATGCGCACGCTCAGGTGTAGAGGACAACTAGCAATGTACTGCACAGAGTCGACAGGCAGCAGTGCCGGGAAAGGAGTTAGCAAACACAAAACGTGCAATTGTGTTCAAAATCGAGAGAAAATTGACCGTGGCAGCCCCATCATACCACAACAATTCCTCCAGTTCTTTCACTGTCAGGAAAAAAAAGAGGCCAGCAACATGAGCTTCTGACATGGTGCATTACACCCTAAACAGAATCCAACAGGACCTGTCTAAACTCTCACCTTCCAAACACTGGGGAGATACTGCCATTTCACACCAATCTATGACCAGCTTCACTGTTATAAAGGGACAAACCATAAAACTAACCTAAAAACAATGTTAGAAGTAGAACTCCAACAAACCACAACAAATCCGTTACCCTGCTTCCCGTAGCAAAATTTGCCACCATTAACATGCATTTAATGAGCATCATTCCACAACAGAAGCAGTAGTCAGCAGTTGTATACCTACATTTTTTGCAGAATAGCTTTATGTCAATGCATTTACTATGCATACACATCCATATTCACATTCACCAAAGTTTCTGGTGCCACTGAGGATGATGACTGGTCTGTAACTTCTTTTTCTTCCCTACATCTATCTGCACTGACAGAGAAAGCGGAACCTTTAAAGGATAAATAAGCAAAACAGAATCATCCCATCCTTCATTGCTGTACACAAAACACCCCACCCCCAACCACAATCCCCACTAATCACTAATCTCTAAAGTAAGACATAGAGCTCAGGCATGACACAGCAACAGATTCCTGTACACTGCTTCAGCACAGCACTGCACTCACCCAGCGCCTCCCCCACTGCTCCAGTCAGATCTTGTGGTCACTGTGCAGCAGAGCTTGAAATGTTTTTCCAAACCCAGCAGGGCCCAACTATTCAAGTCTAGTTGGGTTCAAATATTATTCCCCAAATATAATGTCCAGTTTGAGTTGGGTATAAATATACGGGTTTCGCAGGGTTCGGTCACGTGTACCGTTAGTACTGAGGTCCACAAGGCCAGTGCAAACATGTGGGACTACATTAACATTCAGACAGAATTTTGTCTTTGGCCATAGTCAGGTTCAGCAACTGTTGTTGGGCAACAGTCGGATATAGAAAACTGCAACCAGGTTCTGAAAGAATATTGTCAGGCTGCAGATGGGTTCAGAGAGAATTTTGGAAGGACTGCTAAAGTTGGGCCGCTGTCGAATTTGGAGAGAATTTTGTTGGGCTGCAGCCGGATTCAAAGGGGAATTCTGTCAGGCCACACTCTGGTTTGGAGAAAATTTTGTCAGACAGCAAATCAGGGTCTGATGGAATTTTGTGAGGCTGCAGACGGGTTTAGGGAAAATTTTGCAATGACGAGCAAAGTTGGGCAGCAGGCGGATTTTGAGATAATTTTGTTGGGCTGCAGGATTTATAGAGATTTTTTGTTCTAAACAAAACTGTCGGACCAGTTTGGCCAAAATTTTGTCAGGATGCAGACAAGTTCAGACAAAACTTTTTCAGACTGCAGGTTTATATTCAAAACTTGCTGCTGTGGGATGAGTCAAGACAGGCTTGAGCACTGAATGTTCTCAGGCCACATTCAAATTTGGTTCAAAATTTCAAGGCCGATTAAAGCTCAGCTGTGTATTTGTCCATTTAGGCCCTCAGCTTCAGACTGCCTGCAGCATGCAGCAGAGAGGAGGCCATCCATCCAGTCACAGCTAAAACTGGCCATTGCCCTCACACACACACAAACTAAGTCTACAGCACACACCACTTAGGATTCATTCTAGGCATCAAAGTCAGCATTTCATGTCAGATCGGCTCCACCCCAGAGCCTAAGTGGAGGAGCTGAGCCCAGACCGAGATCCGTCCCTCCTCTAAAACTAGCATGGCACAGCAGGTTAGCAAGCTCATGCTAGCACAGGGTCACTCTGTCTAACTAGCCAGGATTGCATATGTTATTATTAAATCACAGCCTTCTCAAGCAGTGACACCAGGATCAGCTCATGTCACCTGATAATGAATGAGAGGAATATGAATGATCTTTTTGTATATGTCCTTGCAAATGACTATCAAATATGAAAATAATAAGTAGACCATCTTCCCCTTAAATGAACTGCGCAACCAAAAACGGACTTGCTTGGGCATCGTATTCCGGATCAGCTAACAGGAGCCATTCTAACTGCTGGAGTGCACAGATTTCTTCCACTGCTCATTTATCATCATCCAATCCAAAATGAAATGGTATAGATCTCCACTGCCACAACAGCTGTAAGAGTTTTTATTGATTTGACTCACTGATAGGCAGTTATTACTCAAAGTCAAATTAAAGGCAGTCTGGCATGTAGACAAGCAACTGGAATCCAGAACACAGCTTTTCAGTTTTCACAATCTGATGAACACAGTCTGAAGAACTTCTTTTGACGTAACTCAAATCAAACATCTCAGAATACAAAAAACAAACAAAACATAAAAACACAAACACAGCATAATCTCATTAAATCAAGACTTGCAGTAGATAATCTGTTGCCCAAAAAACATTGATGGTGGGAAGCTTTGAACTACACAGCTACATTGCACAGTCTGTAATCTGCTCACGTAATCAACAAACATGAGTGATCCACAAAATATTTTTACTTCTTGACCACTTGAATAGCACCCACTGAGAAGACATCTACAGTTTTTTTCTTAAAGTAATCCCACGTAGTAAATGGAGAACACATATGCTACACACAGTTACACTGCTGATCCTTAAAACTCGCTGTAACACACCAAATTGATCCTATAAAACACTTTCTGTTTAGGCTTCTAATTTGACCCTAAATTCTGGACATCAAGGACAAGAACATATTTTCCTGGTATTTGGCATCCACTGGTTTATTGATTCAAAATATTTATGCACTGTTTATTGACTGTGCAAAGTTTGGGAGTCAAATTGCTGGACCTTGCATTATGGTAGCAGAAAACCTCAAACACTGTGGCTATCACCTACAAGTGATAACATATGCTCTGGATATGTTATACAATCCATGAAAGCTAATATTTTACAAACCTTAAACCCAGGAGTGCTCAACTGGACGTGAACACATAAACTGCTTCTGATTTTCCCAAGCACTGTCAACACAAGCTGTGGGTTTTTGCATTCCTTCTTTCTTCTATTAAAACTGTACTTCATCAACCACTAGAATGACCTAACCAGGTAAAGTTGACGTGTAGGACAGAGATAAGCTTGCCATTCAGAGAGGCACACTGGGTTAATTGCTCTTAAGGAAGCCTCCTGGACTCTACACAAAGCTGCACAAAGCTCTACACAGCACCACAACTACTGTATCAGCAACCTTGAAATGATGACAGTGCTTCTCCAACTCCAACCAAAGCAACTGTCAACTAAGCAGGACTCTTGAACTCTGTCATTCACAATATGACAAATTAAAGCTGACCAACATTTTCACATTTTGCATCATCTGAAATGATTATCTAGCAACAGGAGACAGAAAGTTCCGCAGACCCAGAAAGTGCCAGGTTTCATGCAGGTGATACTTCTTTTTTCTTTCCAAAAGCTAACATAGCATCCAAATATTTCAATTTCTCTCTAGTATTGTCTAGTGTATCTCTCTCAAGTCTCAATTCCAGTCATCTCGGGATCCATATAAGCTTGGAGGATAGTGTAAATTAACAAATAGTGTCTGTAAAATTATTGTGATAAACGATATAACCGTGCCTCACAGCAAGGAGGGCCTGGGTTCGATTCCCTGGCTGGGTGATCAGGGTCCTCTCTGTGTGCATGTTCTCCCCGTGTCTGCGTGGGTTTCCTCCGGGTTCTCCAGTTTCCTCCCACAGTCCAAACACATGTAGTCAGGTCAATTGGACATGGTAAATTGCCCCTAGGTGTGAGTGTGTGAGTGACTGTCTGTCTGCCCTGCGATGGACTGGCGACCTGTCCAGGGTGTATCCTGCCTTCCGCCTGAAGACTGCTGGGATAGGCTCCAGCACCCCCCCGCAACCCTGACGGAGAAGCGGCTTAGAAAATGGATGGATGGATGGATGGATGGATGGATGGATATAACCGTGATCCAAAATTTGGTTGCAAAGTTCCACATGTGACCATTACAGAGACTTAAACTATATCCTGTGATTTCCTGATGATATAATTAGTAAACCACATACCATCCATCTAGGCTAGATTCTAACATTACTTCATAATTTATAACAGGCCAGTTTGGCAATATTTTGGTTTCCAACCAAATGAACCAAGTGAACCACATGGAACAGAGTTATATGCCTCAGTACAAAGAGCAGATTGTTAGCAAGGGTGGTAATACTACCATTTTGGAAGCATATGTGAGAATAAACCATCCAGCTCAAAAGAAGGGGGTCCGTCAAATCAAACGACTGGCAAAATCACAACCCTTCCTCCGTACAAACTCGCCCATTTCAGCAGATCTCATGTTTCAGAATTTATGTTAAAATTGCATGTCCCCCAGCATTAATTGCCAGATGAAAATCAGTTATAATCTTACCAAATGTGTGTATATTTAACTGATTGGTGATGTCCTGTTTGTATAGCCTATAATTAAAGTGCAATCTGTTGTACTGTATACATTTTTACCTAATCATAGATTAGACTGTACAAGGTTATGGTTAAATAAAAAAAGAGGCAAAAAATGAAGAAGAAGAATTTGCGTAATATATGCACTTCTTTAAATGATCATAATATTCGATAACATCAATGATCAGCCCAAGGCTAGTTTCATGTGGAAGTGTGGTTACAGTATAATTTCGCCTTGGAATGACTTATTACTGGCATTCACAATAAGCACACATGGTCATGCCGGCTCCTGGTCCATGTGAGAGAAAGCGTGCAGTAGGGACTTTAGCAGGGAAGATTACAGACGTGGCCAGTGTGTGGGATTCTAATCACATAATGATGGTGGCACTGCACAGGACTGGCAGATCAGCCCAGGCCTTCCGCTCTGCTCTATAAATAACAGCTCTACAGTAGAGACCCAGAGCCAGTCAACAAAACCAGAACCCACAGCAGAGCACTTGCACTTAAATATCAGCCACCGCAAGCTAAACATACTGTTCTTTAATGTGCCGTTGCTGTTTCGAGCCCCCTAGGGGATCGCCTGTGATCCAAAAAGCAACGTTCACGGCACCTGACGTTTGTCATGGGTGAACGACAGCCTTGCGCTAAACGTATGGATGAGTGTTTACACTTCAATAGTTGTGAAAGTCAGAGAGGAGAGCACTACAGAAGTGTCAGTCACCTTGAGAGCAGACAAGTGCCAAACATATCATAGGTTGAAGAACTCTGGGTTCCTCTGACTCGAACCTGATGGAAGTGAGCATTGCATGGTTCCCCAAGTCACCACACCTGATTCAACCCGATCACTGATGAAAGAGGTATAGTGAATCTCTGCTGGAGAGCCTTAGTTTAAAACAAACAGCCTTTGTGTTTATTCAAGACTGAAGAACGCTGTTCACACATTCAGCACCCCACCCCCAAAAAAAACCCAGCATAATAAAAGCCAAGACCTATTTTGCAAAGTGAGTAATGAGTACTTGCACTAAAGGAGGTTAAGCCCACTCCTGGGCATCTCCAGGAAAGGCTCTGCAGACAGTAGAGTGTGCCCCTCGCACAGCAGCTCGGCCAGCCGGCCTGGCCATGCTAACGCCTACAGCAAGCACTTGGGAGGACAGATGGAGTGAGTGTCTGCAAACAGCACCACGTCTTCTCCCTTTGCAGGGGCCCCGGACAAAAGCTTACAGGGTTGCATCACCTTCTGCCCTCACAGCTTGCTGCTTGGTCTCCGTCCATCAATGCAGCACACTGGCTGACACAGTCTAATTTCAGCCCATATGAAAGTGCATGTGGTGTCTAATTGTGGTTGCCATGCTAGATCATCCCCAATCTCACAATCAGCATCCAGTCTGCCTTGCTGCAGTCACTTATTCGGGCACAGCAGGATGCAGCTAATACCCTCACATGGCAACAAGGGTATGGGGAAGAAGCAGAGTCGTTTTCTATGGATCTAACGAGCAGGTAGGGACTGCTTTTGAACAAACCATGAAGTGACCCTTATTCCAAAAGAAAGCAAAGGAATCAGCATGTATAATAAAGACAAAGTTTCAATACACCACAGTCAAGCCTTGCCTGCCTGGGCCAGGCTGTCCGAAACGCAGCAACACACACCCAAGTTTAAGGATGAAAGAGACACAAGGAACATCTTTAGACTCTCTAGATGGAGGACAACAGCCAGATAAACACAGTCTAATTTCAGCCCATATGAAAGTGCATGCGCTGTCTAATTGTGGTTGCCATGCTAGATCATCCCCAGCGGACGGACACTCGTGGCCATCCACCTGCCGGGCACATTTGGCCCCGGTCAAGTATACGTGGTGGAAACAGCAAGTCATTGGTGGCAACTAGAAGGCTGTAAAAGAAGGAAAGGTGGGACAAACCTGTCTGCCCTTTCCCGAGGGTCTTCTCCAAACGGTACGGTCCCACGTAACTGGCGTGCAGGGCAGCGCTGTTTTCCTTCCCACACGAGGACATCGTGACGGTTGGCCGTCGGCAACGAAAGCGGCGTTAGTAGCAGAGCAACGCAATCCTCTTAAACGGTGAGGACGGCTTTGGTCTATTCCACAATCCCCTCTGCCTTTGCTTCCTTTGGGTCGCTTTTCTCACTCTCTCCTTCTTTATTCTCTCTCGCTGTCTCCTGAACGGAGAGCCAAAAAAGCGCAAAGCAAGTCCGTGTCTGTGCCTCCTCTCTCCTCTGGAGCAGGTGAGCGGAGTGTTTATGGTCGGAGGAGCATCGTGGAGCGAGGAGCAGCGCGGCTTCCCTCAAGCCCGAGTGGAGCAGCCTGCCGCTGTCGGCGTGGGGCGTTTTGGGCTTTTTTTCCCCACCCGTATTCACACAAGCCCCGCCCGCTGAGCTGCGATTGGCGAATAGTTCACGCTCACACGCAGGCAGCCGTAGTAACCGGTTATTTTTATTCAGTTTCATCGACTTAAAAAACAATTTTGACAGATTTCAAATGCTGTTTTTTCAGACGCTGGTAGTGTTACTCATAACTAAAAACTGAATAATATAATTATTGCTCAGTTCCACTTTAAACACTCATTAAGTTTCTGATTTCTTTTCTCGACAGTATTTATGCTGCTCTACTGTTGCCCTAACATCTCACCTTTACGCTTCAGAAGTTTTATTTTAGGCCAAAAGGTTTCTGTAAAGAAAATGATACAACCTTTTTTGATGCTTTTTTACTCCTGCTCACGTTGCTTTACTCCTACTCAAGCTATCTTTGCTCATACATGAGTTATTATAGTACGTGAGAGCATCTTTATTTGAGCATGGGTTCAGTCTACTCCACCCACCTCTGACTCCCAGCCAATCGCAGCACAGCAAGGGGCGGTGTTTGTCTGAATACAGGCGGGAAATAAAGATAAACCCAGCGCCCGTGCAGGAGTGGGCGGGAAGCTCCGCAGCCTCCTGAGAATGACTGATGTCGAAACGGACCAATCATCGAGCTCCATTCTTTGCCGCAAACCACGAGTTGGTGGTGCAGTGCTGTAGAAGTCGGTTTACAGAGGAAAAATCTAAATACAGTAGTCACCTTCTTATTGACTTTACTTTGACTCACATTGATCTTCTTTAACAGCGATATGAAGGTGAAACAGTGGACCTATAGGCAGTGACTGAGAAGGGGCTGTCCAACTGAAAAGGCGACACCCACCATCTCTGCTGCTGGAAATTAAACCTAAGATAGTGCTGATGTATTACAGTGTGTTATCAGCTCCTGTACCCTTCTAACATATATAGTAGATATAATATATACATTTATAGTAATTGCATTGAATTGGATTTTCCACTTTAAACGGCCCAAAAATTCCCCTCACTTTTTTGTGAGAGTTTGGTGTGGTATATAAACGCTGCTAAAGTTTCAAGTTTCACTCACAGTGCTTGTAGTCCATGAGTGGAAATTAAGCTGCTACAGACCTCCAAACTTCATGTGGCCTTCAGATTAGTTCAAGAAGAGAACGGGTTTCCATGGCCGAGCAGCGGCATCCAAGCCTTACATCACCAACTCCTTTCAGGAGTTGGACTCGGCCCCTTAGTTCCAGTGGGAGGAACTCTTAATGCTTCAGCAGACCAAGAGATTTTGGACAATTTCATGCTCCCAACTTTGTGGGAACAGTTTGGGGATGGCCCCTTTGCTATGAACAGTTTGGGGATGGCCCCTTTGGGATGAATTAGAGAGGAGACTGCGAGCCAGGCCTTCTTGTCCAACATCAGTGTCTGACCTCACAAATGCGCTTCTGGAAGAATGGTCAAAAATTCCCATAACCACACTTCTAAACCTTGTGGAAAGTCTAGCCTACATACACCTATTAAGTCTATAGCAGGTTCTCCTAACCAGTTCACAGCAAAGTTATAAGGAGTGTTTCAGTCCAGAATGCTTACGCTAAAGGGCATTTTTCTTTAACTTGGTTTTTATAGTTTCTTTAGCATCATATGTACATTAGAATTATTTATTGAATGATAATTGATTACTTTGTTGTTGTTGTTTTTTGTTCTCTTTCATTTGTTTTGTTATTGGTTAATGATGGATCTGATACTTTTGACTCGTTTTAATAACGTCAGTGAGCGGTTCATGTAAAAGTAGTTCTGTTTAATGGGTCATGGGCCTAGAATGTTATTAGCATGCTGAGGAAAATCATAGAGCGCTGAAACATTTGTGCAGCTGTCCAATAAATAAATATTTGGCAATTATTATAAAAGTGCTGTCCCAACCTTTTTTATTTGCAATACAGGGCAGCCAATCAGAACAGATATAATTTACATACTGTATGCCAGTCTTAAAGATATATATCATAGAGATGAAGAGAGGTCTGAAAAAGGTCACGTACAAATGAATTAAAGCCATTTTTTGCCACACACACATTATAAATAGCATCACTCTGATGTATTAAGGAAAATGTATATTCTTAAAAAGAAAGAATACTGAAATCTCCATAACTACCGAAGATCTCACAGTGGCTCTGCGATCTAATGCTTTTTCTTAAACTAGAAAAGATTAAGTTTGTATCTAGAAAGGCTTCTGTAAAATTCCATAGAATGTGGAATCCTTTGATTGCATATTTTGAGAAGCTGAAAAGTCTCCCCAGTAACTAGCATACACCCCCTCTTCTTCTATGTAAAGAATTTATTTATTTTTTATTAACGTTCTGGCTAGGTAAATGTGGAATATACATATATATAAATGACTGTAATTATACATTTGTGTAAATCCACAAATAAAAAATAAATGAAAAAAAAGGAAGAATACTATTTGCTTCCATGTTTTCTTGTCTGGGGTCTGATGTCACTTTATTTCTTAAGCTACTGATCTTAGGTCTGTGTGTGTTAGTAGAGAAGTAGAAGTATCAGGGGACTTCCATGATAACATGCTTCTCTAAGTCTGACAGCACTCAGTCCTGGGTAACTGCTGTGCTGTGAGGGATGTGAGAGCACATCTGTGTGTGTGTGTGTGTATGTGTGTGTGTGTGTGTGTGTGTGTGTGTGTGTGCATGTGTGTGTCTGCACAAAGGCAAGCAGCATAAATTAGTTGAGTAGCATTATTTAGCAAAAATCGAAATAGGAGCCAAACAGTACCAGGTCAGAAAGCCCATTAAAGTTTCCTACAGCACTGTGGTGGAATGTCTTAGAACATCCAGAATCTATCAGCAGGAACTGAAACTTGTTAGGGGATCTTTTACTTTGGAAATAAAATGCTCAAGCTCGAAAGCGAGAGGTTTGAGCTATAGTAAAGCAGCCCAGGTGCAGAATCAACTGAACAGACACTAAAAGTGAATCAGTAATACTGTTAGTGGCCAAAATGTAACTGAGCTAACAGTGGATTACTTTCCCCACAATGAATATGAGCAGATATAAAGGTTTTATCATTGAAAAATATTCAGAGAGGAAGTAGAAATCCATCAAAATAGTGTGGATCTTTTAAGTACATGGAACTGAGAAAGTGTAACCACCTCTGGTAGTTAATTTAGTTCAGTGGCAGTGCTGCCAAGCACATGTAACATAGAAAAAAGTATCAACAATTAAACACACTTAAGTTCATAAAAATAAGAAATAAATCTTTAAACAAATAAATGAAGTGTCCTTGTTTGGTGGTGCGTGGTGTAGTGGTACTAGTGGGTGGTACTGGTCCTCACACAATGATAAACTGGCACAGTTGTGGCAGTCAAACAGTCAACTTGTTTAAAACTGAAAAAAACTAAAGGCCCATTAAAGCCCATTTGACCCATTAAAGAGCAAATAATATTGTTTACCTTCCAAGTTTGGCTAATAGTGCTGGCAATGTGCTGGTGCGTTTCACGTGTTAAGTTAGCTCACACAGTGTGAGCTTTGGATTAAAAAAAGTTTAATAAAAACCAGCTAAAAAGTATTTTTCACTCCTGTTTTTAAGACTAACAACATTACAGACTTTGGTGTTGAGTATTAAATCAAGTTATGACAATTGGTCTTCATGGTCATTTCCTCAACGTAACTTGTAAACATTGGAATAAAATGCCATTCCTCTAGTGCCACAGTGCAACACACAACAGCAGCACATTACACAAGACTACATGACATATAGATACATGACAGTGTGAAACAAGTGAAGAATATACAATAATTACACCAGACAACCAATATACAGATCAATAAATACACAGGACAATAAACAGTAGACAGGACAACAAAACAAGAAATAATATATATACAAATGGCAAAACATGCCATTTTGTCATTTTTCACTTTTTGACACAACTTGAACGTAACCATTGTCCTTCACATTGTGTGTAAATATTTTGATAAATGCACCAAAAGAAATGACCCAAAATGACTTGGAAAAATGTCTGGTTCCATTGACTTACATTAAAAGTAAAGCAGGTTTTTTCCTTCTCCTGTAAAGTTATCGTTTTGGAGAAACAAGGTTTTTTCTGATGACAGCGATATAAATGTATATACATATACATACACACACATGTGTATGTGTGTGTGTGTGTGGATGGGCATTAAAGTAGCACGTGATGAAGGAATTAGTGCAAGCATTGTCAACTGTAAGCTGTACATAAAGATTGAGGTCTCATAGCAGCCTTCACATAGTTAAAGAATTGTAGTAAAGCTAATAGAGTGTGTAATCGGTGTGTGGAGGATCTTGGAAAGGATCTAGATTAGTCAAGGTAGATGTTGGGGAGCATCAGTGCATTCAAGAAGCTATTGCAATCAGAAGCTATTGCAGATTCTGGTAGTGGAACAGATGCTTCTGCTTTCTGCCACATAACAGAATGGTGAAGAGTCCACGAGAGGGGTGGGAGAGGTCTCCTGGCCTTGCAGATGCGGCACGTCTGGTAGGAGATGTTGATGGTGGGTTAGCTCATCTGTCCTCACTATTTACTGTGTGGTTCCCATACTAGACAGTGAGGCAGCTGACCAGGACGCTCTCAGGTGTCGCCTTGTTGAATGTAGAGGAGATTGGCTGTGGGGATTTGCTCTCTTTATCCATCGTAGGAAGTAAAGTTACTGCTTTCTTGGCTGGGCAAGTGGTATTTAGGGTTCAGGTGAAGTCGTTGGTGATGTGCACCCCAAGTACCTTGCAGTTTTTGACTCGCCACACGGTTAAGCCACTGATATGCAATAGTGAGTGGTCACCTGGAGTCCTCTTGAAGTCAATAGTCATCTCTTTTGTTTTATCAGCATTATAAGACAGTCTGTTGTCTCTGCACCAGTCTGCAAGCTCTCCACATGCTGACTCACCATTGTTGCTGATAAGACTGATCAGTGTAGCATCCTCAGCAAACTTGAGATGTGATTTGAGCTATGCGTAGCAGCACAGTCATGAGTCATGAAATACGTCACTTATCACTCACGAAAAAGAACTATATTAATACTATAGGAATTTCTACAGGATTCCTAAAAGACTCATAAATTAGGATAATAATTATTATAGTTTACTACAGGGCACTAAAGGAAATTATAGATTACTATGAGACATATTATACAGCACTACATCATAGAGTGTATCATTATAATTCTTTTTTATAGAGATTTGGCAATTTGATAATATGACTCCAAATTCCTGCAGCAGAATCTCTAGTCAACAGGCAGAACTCATCGCTCAGAATCTTCAGCAAGAGCACTTTGAAGTCTTCAGAAACATCTGTACCTGTTGTGTGTAATGATGACGACCAGGCCGCTCCCCTGCACTCCCACCACAGGGAGATTAATCGGGAGGCGAAGCGAGCAGCCACGATGTTTACTGTTTACACACAGACAAGCCCAGCCAAATAAGCCGAGCAAACATCATCCGCCGTGTGTCTGATTGGCAATTTCCCCACCGTTTGTGTGCAGAAGCCAGCAGGTCGGGATTATTATACAGATCTATGCTAATGGCATGCAGATACACATGGCAGATAGAAGGACGGAGAGGGAGACGAGGCCCGCAGATCTGAGAGGGCCCGTAATGAGGGAGCCAACACACTGGCTAACACATCACCTCTGCTTATCACAGGAACACAGTTTAAAGGTGTGTGCTCAGCTAGGTTAGTGTGTATGTAAAAGAGAGAGAGAGAGAGAGAGAGAGAGAGAGAGAGAGAGAGAGCAGAAGGGCTGGCAGATGTGAGGGTGAGATTTGTTCCTATAGTGAAAATGACCTGCATTAGCATGAGTGAGAAAGTGCTACACTGGAGAAACCAGAGAAGATTTCAACTTTTTCTTAGTCAGATTCCTAGTTTTATTCTTAGTTGGCTTGGTTCGTCCTTGAGTTATAAAGATCTTACATAAAGGACAGGATTAGAATATATACAGAATAAAGATGCACTTAGCAAATGATGTCTCGCATGGACTAGACGACAGCCACCCTGAAAGCCAGATAAGTAACGTTACTGTTAGGAAGCCAAATATCTTACTGCATCCATACAACTATAATAACTTTCTTGAACTGTATTAAATCATCATTACAATGGAGAGAAAATGGATTATCCAAATCACAGAAATGATTAATCAGATGATGAGAACAACAATCCAAAAGCTAACATTAGCAAATTAACTGTCTTATCTAGATATTGTACCTCAGTATGTCTTCTTGTCTTTCACTGAAAGGATGAAAAAACTTGTATCTGGTGTGTTGATTAAATGTAAAATCATGGTTTTCTTTACTATTTTGTTTGACAACCACGGTAAGAGTTACAACAAAGTTAGCTTGGCTGTCTTTATTACCATGTAGATCAGTGGCTAGGTTAACTGTCAGGATTGGTTGACCCCTCAGGGATTCCCAAAGGCTGTTTAATGGATTTGTGTAATGCATGCTGGGTACTGAAATGAGAGAACATTGATGAACAAAAACAAACCATGAACTTGGCCCAACCAATGAGGCTGAGGGATGTAATGCTGCACTAAAGAATACTGCAAAACATGATGAATAAAATACTAAGCTCTAGTAACTTTAGCCCAAGCTATAAATAGTAGGAGATAGTATTAAGTGCACATTTCTCTAAGTACACCCAGAACCATTTTCTAAAAATAATGAATAAAAGGCCTATCTGAAGCCATCTATCTCCTTCCACCTGTCTTTGGATTTGGTTGCTAAAAAATTACTTGACTTGAGTCACATCAGCACCTTATTTCTCACAGAATGCAAGTGATGATTCTGATGATTCAGCTTTACTGTATGTGCACAATATAAACTGATGAATCTCCTACCAGGACGCTCTTGACAGAAGGAGTAGGCATCGTTAACCGAAAAGTCTGTTTGAGGACCGTAGGTTTAGAAACAAAGCAAAGTCTGGCATGTCCTGGGAACCGATCATAGGAAGGCTACTGACCTCTCTAATCTTTCTGTGTCAATGAGCAGGTAGACCTATAGACCTAACCAATAAGAATGAATAACACAGCTTGAAGGTATTTTACAAACTAGGATTGTCAGTTAGACAGAAAATTAAGCAAAAAGTTCAAGCCTATCCAACAAGAGAAGAGCTAAGAGATATTGGCCTCAGTATAAAGGGGCATCTTGTAGCCACAGTTGGAAACAGATACAAGTTTGAGCTGCCTGGCCAGAGAAGCTGATTAATGAGAGCGTCAGTGTTAGACAGAGGAGCCCATTACGCTCCATCTGTAAGCGTTTAGGAGCTGGAGAAGCGCTTTCCCTCTCTGTCACCAATATCTCTCATCCTTATTGGCACACAGCACGCCAATGTTTGGAACACTCACTGAATGAATTGGGCGAGATGAGGAGAGAGATGGAAGAGAGCGAGAGAGAGAGAGAGAGAGAGAGAGAGAGAGAGAGAGAGAGAAGCTGCAAATGCCTTGAAACTGAACTCGAAATGAAAATGGGATGCTGGAGATATACAATAAATTAATCCTACCTTGCAATTAATTTATATTAAAAAATTATCGGCTCACATTAAGACTAATGTTCTGATCATTTTTGATCACTGCAATGTAGAGTACAATATTATGGACAGTTCCTTTGTTAAAATGCAGGTGCAGAAGGCCTACTGCAAAGTAGTGCTTGAGCGGAACTTGGCCTCCTTCTAATAACCACCTGCACCTGTTTCCTGTCCTCAGCCTGATTAAATTTAGAATATAAACCATTTGTTAGAATAGTCTTTGCAAAGTCCTAAAGTTGTGAGTCTGAGCCATTGTCAAGGTATATGTGTTTTTGACCTATTTCTGTTTGTTCTAGGCACATCCATCTCACTTATTTTTATCAAGCATATAAAGACTGAGACTTCCATGGATGATGAGTATATCTATCTATCTATCTATCTATCTATCTATCTATCTATCTATCTATCTATCTATCTATCTATCTATCTATCTATCTATCTATCTATCTATCTATCTATCTATACATACATATACATTGGACCCCCTTTTACATCTATGATGCGAATCTCCTGTTCCACCACATCCCAAATGTGCTCTATTGGATTGAGATCTGGTGACTGGAGGCCACTGGAGTACAGTGAACTCATTGTCATGTTTAAGAAACCAGTTTGAGATGATATGAGCTTTGTGACATGGTGCATTATCCTGCTGGAAGTAACCATCAGAAGATGGTGTGGTTTCTTTAGTAGCGATGCTGTGAAGGTGTAGGAACAAACTCTTCGGTGACACTCGTCTCTTGCATATAAAGATGTTTATTAGCATTGAGAGGTCGAAGTCACAGACAAGCCTTCGCGAAACAGCTTGGAGAGAACCGCCAATAGTTTCTCTGACACATTCATTTCTGCTCCCGGTTTTATACCTGCGGTGGACGTGTAGCCCATATTTGGTTTCTGTTAAGATAGCCCCTAGTTCAATGTATGGATCCTCTCAAGCCATATTAGGTATAAACATACGTTCTTCAAAATGACCCTTGGTCGTCTTGGTCATCTGCTTGCATTGTTTATCATTCAGGGGGCCCCTTGGCCAGATGCCTCCATTATCTGCTCCACTGATACCCTATTGTCCTATATATATATATATATATATATATATATATATATATATATATATATTTTCCCCATACTAGGATATTCTATCACTTTTCAAAATGTCTGCCTAATTAAACCATTGAACTAAAATCCAACAGGGATTTTAAAATATAACCTTTAGGCCAAAACATGTCTCAGAACTACGGTAAGTATGGTAATGGTATACTGTGTATTTTAGCACAAAATTGGGGGCATATGTGATGAAAAAGATTGTGTATTGCATGTTAGTCCATCTTACTATGATGGGCAGTTCAGGCAACTGACAAAGGAAAAACATTCAAGATAGGACAGTTGCCATAGTTAGCCTGGACTTGACTTCATTCTACACAGAAGTCTCCTGCTTTGAAATCCTGAAGAAATATGAATAGAGAATGTGAATGGAAAGCTGATAATAGTGTTTCACTTTTTCTGAACAGGAGAACATGGTGGAGAACAGATGCTGACAGCAGTTGGAAACAGATACCTGTGACATTCTTAATGATTAGAGCGAGCAGTGTATTTATAAGCTCTAGCTCTCTTTATATTTACAGATCAAATCTCATTTGTCTGGCTTCTTGATTAGTTTTTATGATCAAGTACACAGGGCTAAACAGTGATATAGATTGCAAGATGTACAAGGAACATCTGCTGGTAAAGAAAAATTATATACAGCACTGTGCAACTGTCAGTCAATAAGTACAATAAGCTTATCCTGTAAGCTAGTTTGAAGAGAAGTATGTTATGTCCTGGGCTAGCAGGGTGTATATATATATATATATATATATATATATATATATATATATATATATATATATATATATATATATATATATATATATATATATAAAGTTGAGGAATGCTCAAAAAACATCTGTTTGGAACATTGCACAGGTGAATAGGTTAATTGGAAACAGGTGAGTGTCGTGATAGGGTATAAAGGGAGTGTCCCTGAAAGGCTCAGTTGTTCACAAGCAAGGATGGGGTGAGGTTCACCACTTTGTGAACAACTGCGTGAGCAAATAGTCCAACAGCTTAAGGACAATGTTTCTTGATGTGCAATTGCACGGAATTTAGGGATTTCATCATCTACAGTCCATAATATCATCAAAAGATTCAGAGAATCTGGAGAAATCTCTGCAAGTAAGCAGCAAGGCAGAAAACCAACATTGAATGCCCGTGACCTTCGATCCCTCAGGCAGCACTGCATTAAAAACCGACATCATTCTGTAATGGATATTACCACATGGGCTCAGGAACACTTCAGAAAACCACTGTCAGTGAACACAGTTTGTCGCTCCATCTACAAGTGCAAGTTAAAACTCTGCCATGCAAAGCGAAAGCCACATATCAACAACACCCAGGAACGCCTTCTCTGGGCCCGAGCTCATCTGAGATGGACTGATGTAAAGTTGAAAAGTGTCCTGTGGTCTGACGAGTCCACATTTCAAATTGTTTTTGGAAATCATGGACGTCGTGTCCTCCGGGTCAAAGAGGAAAAGGACTGTCCGGATTGTTATCAGCACAAAGTTCAAAAGCCAGCATCTCTGATGGTATAGGGGTGTGTTAGTGCCCATGGCATGGGTAACTTGTACATCTGTGAAGGCACCATTAATGCTGAAAGGTACGTACAGGTTTTGGAGCAACATATGCTGCCATCCAAGCAACGTCTTTTTCAGGGACGTCCTGCTTATTTCAGCAAGACAATGCCAAGCCACATTCTGCACGTGTTACAACAGCATGGCTTCGTAGTAAAAGAGTGCGGGTACTAGACTGGCCCGCCTGCGGTCCAGACCCGTCTCCCATTGAAAGTGTCCTCAGTTTCCAAATGCTTATTGAGTGTGTGTGTGTGTGTGTGTGTGTGTGTGTATATATACAATTTGTACAGTCAAATATGCTGCCGATTAGCTCAAAGAGTGAGGCACATATTCACAAACACAGTGAAGCATGTTTAGCTCAGATTACCCCATGGCAGAAGAAGGGACAAGGGACTAATCCCTTTAGACTACAGTATATTACATTACATCACAGATCAGTGACAGGTTCATATGGCATGTCAGTTTCTGCATGTGTTAGTTTATTACTTCCAGTGGGGTCAGACATAAGTGGATTTGTGTGTGCTGTGTGTGTGAAGAAAATGTGTGTATTTGTGTGTGTGTGTGTGTGTGTGTATACACTGTAAAGGGACAGCCCAAGGGTACACAAACATGTCATCTGGTAATCTGATATGCTTTTACAGAGCGCTCAGAGTGAGCGATTGATTCTGCAGACCGCAAAACATTGACTGGCTTTGTTCCAGCCTGATTGTGCCTTGTGGCAAAGCATGCTGGTCCTTTCACAAATTAAGCAGCCTGGTGCGCAGGGCAGCAGGGGAAGAACACTAGCACTACCTGCTGGACAAAGAGAGAGCAAATCATTTCACTTGCCTGGGACTAAAGTGATGTTTGGGTTAAAAATCTAATTTACATTTCATGTAAATGAAGTCAAATTTAACCCCATTTGCTAGAAAGGCAGTTTTAACCTGTTTTTGAGCTCCATCAGTTTTTGCACTATGCTTTTTCTTTCTTCACTAATAATGACATATTTCCATGGAAAGTTGTATGACTTTTACAAACTGGAGGTGAACTCAATTTTATTTTTGTAGGTGAACAAGCAGGTCAACATTTAACTGATTTTATTGTGTTTAAATGCTAATATTATATTCTTGTACTATATAGTTGTGCACCCCTCATTCTCCATGTTTTATACACAGAGAGCCAAGAGTGTCCTAGCTAGTAACAGAATTACAGAGAAACCTACTTTTTTGGTCATGTTAATTAAAAAATCTGAATAGGTTTCCTTACTGTTGACCACTAGGGGGTCTGCAAAAAGAGATTAAGTGTGCTAAACCATCACTTTAGGCATAGCAGTATTAGGACTACTCAAGCATTCTCAAATACGTTTGAGATATATAGCAGACATACAATTGAAGCTCTAAGCTTCAACTCATGTTTAGTGTAACTCCATATACACCTTGGCAACCCCTCCAGATGTTTGTGGACACCTTCCTAATTATTGAGTGTTTCATCTACACCCACTGCTAACAGGTGTTAAAAAACACAATGTCTTCATAGACAAGCCTATGATCACTATACACAATTCCAGGGGTCTGTTGGAGTGGTGTAAAGCACACTGCCACTGAACTCTGGAGTAGTGAAAACATTTAGAGTGATATTTGGCAGTCTGATGGATTCTGAGTTTGGCAGATGCCAGAAGAATACTACCTACCGAAATGCATAGCATCAACAGTAAATTTGGTGGAGAAGGGATAATGGTCTGGGAATGGTTTTACAGGGATTGGACCCCTTAGTTCCACTGAGGGGTAATGTTAATGCTACTGCATACAAAAACTATACAGACAAGAATTTAGCCTTATGCACTTGACTTAATATGCACACATTCCCACAGAGACACTGCAAAATCCTGTGGAAAGCTTGCCAAGGTGAATAGAGGACCTATTTTGCCATAAAAGGGGGCCAAAACTACTGTATATTAATGCCCATGGTATTGGAACAGGTGTCCAATGAGCTCATATAGGTATGATGGATACCAGGCAATGTCTATCCAAGTCTAAACTGAGGTTGTAAAGAGATGTGGTAAAAAGTGTAACCAAGTGTAAAAGTGGCTTAAGGTGCATGACTGTGTGTGAAAGGATAATAAGCTCTGTATATTTTTGCTTAGACTTTTCAAAACTAGAGCTAGGGAAAAGTCAAATATTTAATAGTGAATATATGCAAGCTGGTTGACTTACATGCTTGCTTTCTTATCACATTTCCAACATTGTCAAGACATTTCAACCACTTTCTTGGAGTTGCTTAGTGTGCAGGCATCTCATCGGATGTGCAACTCCATGTTTACTGTTCTGCAGTATGCCTCTCTTGTTTAGACAAGATGGCTCAAATGCCTTGTTAAAGAACTTTGCTTTTCTCAAAGAAGACATACACCTGTTGCGCATTAGAGGAGGGAAGAGTGAAAGCTACCAAATGTGAATTTGATAGACATTCCATGAAGGTTTACCTCCTCAAATTGATATTTCCTACTATTTATGTGAAAGTTAGTTTCTTTAGAACATACAGAACTTGTTTCCTTCACTAATGTGTCATAATACACTGCTTTTAATAAAATTGAAAATTCTTATATACATCTATTCTAATGTGATCCAACTATAACAGATCTTTAATTTACCTAATGCACTATGGGTTTATGTATGCGTTAGTAGTCCAATGACTACAGGCCTAACAGATAAAAAATAACCCCAAAAGAGGAATGTATTTGTTGATCAATGATTTAAACACTCAGTAGGAATGCAACCTAACAAAGCTGTAAAGTGAATAAACATGCATTCCAATTCAAATAATGATGCTTTTTATTAATGGTGATTAAGCACTGCACCTAGGGGCACTGTAGTTAAGACGTGGCAGGGTAGAGTTAAGGAGACCATTAACAAGGCACCAGGGGAGAGAAGGGAAGAGAGCACATGAAAACAAGAGTTTTTTCCATCTGTACTGATTATAAGGTAAATAACTGCTATATAAGATGCTAATTGTAGGCCATCAAATGTTGAATTTGGCAGTGGTGTGGATAATTGGGTTTGCTGGGCCTAAATAATTGCAGCCTGTGCTAATGTGAACTGCAGCACTGAGGATTCATCAGGACATAATCACAGCAATTACATTAAGCAAAGCGACGTAATTATTCGCAGAGAGCTTCACAAATTCACAGAAAGCTTCTCACAGCACTGCAATTGTTTTTCTCAAAACAAACCTCAAAATGTCTGACACAGGCTTTGACTCTGCGGTATTGAGAACAGTTTCATTCAGTGGTTTCAGATAGTGGAAGTGACTGGGTGACTGGGTTGTTCCAGTGAGAGTATCACATTTGCTGAAATGGCCATTTAGGCGCCTGTGTGCTCTTTTCATTTTTTGGTTCTCTCAAGCATCACCCTCACTGTAAATGTCTGCCCATACTACAAATGTCTGCTGGAAATGACTTGTGAAGTGGTTGTTATTTCTGTCATGCTATAAAAGAACAGCATTATTCTATAGCAGAAACTCACTTAAAGCGATAGTTCTGCAAAAATTAAAATTTACTCAGCTTTCTTCTTGCCCAAAATGCAGCCAAGACATGCTTTCTTCTTTAGTTTCATGTTGGAGGCTACAAGGCTACTGAGGCTAATAATGAATGGAATCTTACACCCTGTTACTTATCATCCACTGTTAGAAATAAAGGTTCTGTGCAGGTACATTTTTCATTAATCAAGGTACAAACAATGTAAATGTACTGTCAAAGGTACAACAGTGGTCCAAGTACGTACCTTGCACAATTTTCTTTTCTAGTTCTAGTTCTAAGGTACGTATTTGTACCTTTTCATAACCTAATGTTTTAAAATAGAACAATAATATAAAAAGCCTGAAGATGAGACAGGGTGTATTGAATCCAACTTAGTATTGAATACAACTTAGAAAATATCATTTCAATAGATTATGGTACAGTTATGTCCCCTGACTAAAGGTACTGAGACACAGTGACAAGTGGGATATTGTACCAGTGACAGTTTAGTACCTTTCTTTCTGAGAGTGTAGTTCTTTTCCACTGTTGCTGTAATCAACAGAAAATAAAAGAAGGCATGAAGATGCATTTATTAAAAGATACATCATATATATATTTTCATCTCATTGAAATATATATATACAAGCCATTTCTAAGTTCTGACTTGATAACATTTGTTTATGTGAGCTTCAACAGTGTCTGTCACAAATATCCACAGCAAGAAGTAAACTTGCTAATCAGCCAATTTGGCCACTTTAGGCATATACTTTAATAATGATTTTGGATGAACAAAAGGACTACTGTTATTTGCAAATATTCTTTTGGAAATTAATTATTAGCTAAAATTTAACAACCGTAACAGGCCTGCTTGAAGCCTTTGCAGACGCTTGTGTGTACATTTATCCATGTTTGTAGATAGATAGACAGCCTGTCTTATAAGCAAATCTATTTGAGATTACTTAAATTGACACAGTTTGTGTGAGGATGTAGCCATGCAGTGAGCATGAGTGAGTGAAGTGGTAAACAACATATTATGTTTAACTGTTTTTTGTAGGACTATTACATTAACAACCAAACTCTTCGCCCTTATACACACCAGGAGAAAATGATGCAAACTATCAAAAATGTTGTTGGAGATTTGCTAGCAGTTAAAATAGGCTTGGTGAGGGTGGGCGAAAAAAAGGAGAAAGCCATTCTAATCCCCAGCCTTTGTCTTTTCTCGCACAGGGAGAGAAAGAATAAGAAGGTGCTGAGAGAGAAAGAGAGACAGAGAGATGGATGGAGGGAGGAAAGGAGGCGACAGGAACAGTGGGTACAGGCTTGTCGAGGGGTGCCGGGTGTGAGTGGTGATGGCAGATGCATTAGCACAGACGACTCTATCCCCGCTGAGTCCGGCTCACTCCACCTCCCTCAGACTGCTACACTGATGGATTGAAAGCAGCTCTTTGGACGGCTTCTAGCTGAGCTGTGCAACTAATGGCTGTCTGTGTCTTATCATGCCCTGCCTCCTCAGAGCCAGACACAACACACTCACATATTCACACAGCACATGTGTAAAAGAAAAGAGTAATGAGAGAGGAGTAGGTGGATGTGTGTACAAGGTCACATTATGTATGGCATCACTCCAAAGCTTGAAATCCATAATCAAAATAACTCACAAAAACAGTGGAAAGAATCCAGAGAAACAAAAGCATGAAAACACAAGACTTTGCAAAGCCCAAAGACATGTATATGAATATGAAGTGTCCTTGTTGTAGTATTATAGCAAAATCTTATATCTCAGAAATGGGAACTTTATAGGAGAAGAAAATAATGTTTTTAACTTTAATGAACTGTATTGAACATACATTAAATTAACTGTAATTCATTTTAATGTAATGAGCTGTTAATATAAATTTTAATCAATTTCTTAATTTTTAATCAATTGGTAACACTTTCTATGAATGCCACATTTGTAAGCATCTAGAAACACATTCATAACATGTTATAATGCATTCATAAGGCATCATAAACATGGCTATAATTCTTTATAAAAATGCATTACACATTATAGCTATGCTCATTATGCATTATGAATTGTTAACATGCATTATAAGTACTGTTCATAACAAATTGTAAGAGCTCTTAAGTTGTATTTGTCTGCTCTTAGTGAAGTAAAGCGTACTGTACTAAAGCCTGCTCCAGTGTGCTTCTAGTTGAAGTATTTACTGAAGAATTTACTGAAACACTAAAACACACACAATAAAGCACATTACAGGCTTCAAATGTCAGAGTTTAAACTAGTGCTACCATCAATGTTTTAACCAACGTGGCAAAGTCAATGTACATCACTGTTAGCTTAACAGTGCATATCCAATAGAATGCTTGCAGAAATTAGCATTACTGTAGTGTAGTGTAGCGGTGAGAGAGCTGGTTAAAAAAGTACCTTGTAGCTGTAATTCTAGGCTGGACAGCCAGTTTGGAGTCTCTGAATATTCAGGGCTGAAGCTCCGAAGATGCAGCTCTAACAGCACCAGTAGTGAGAAATGAAATATCCCAGGATGTAAATAAACTTTGTATTTGTCTTTACACTCTTCAAGCTGGGACTGACTTCCTTAACATTGACAGTATAACATGTTATTAACACTACTTATAATGCATTATATTAAGAATTCATAATGTATAATAAACATGGCTATAAAGTGTAGCTCAGTGTAATTCATTTTTATAAATATTTATAACCATGTTTATACTGCCTTATGAATGCATTATAACATGTTATAAATGTGTTTACAGATGCTTACAAATATGACATTCATAGAAAGTTTTACCAATGTATTTTTTCATACAATGTAAAGAGTGGCAGAAGTTTTCAAATGGAGTGAAAAAATATAAGCCAAACAAATTGAAACATAAGATTTTGATATATCTGTGACAATATACTTGCTACCTAAATGGTATGCAATGTCCAGAAACACAACAGAGATGGTAACAATCATATAACATGAGCATGCTTGTGACAAGTCAACAGAAACCACACTTGTGGATTGCGGTTTAAAAACAAACAGGAAACCAGAATCAAAAGGGCAGAGCAAAAGACGTCGTCATAAAACAGGCCAAAGGATTCAAAAACACAGATCAGTCAGGACAGACAAAAGTACAAAAAGGACGAAGCAGAAGACAGAAACGGGATAAATAAAGCAGTGGTCAAAAACATGGAATACATGCAATCAAAATAACAACGCTCAGTAGGTTTCAGGGAAACAGTACCTCGCAAAGAAACTAACTAAAGCCCGGCCTTATATACTAACTGCTCTTGTCATATGACAACACACTCAGGTGGGATTCTGGGATGTGAAGTCTCTTCTTGAGAGCTTGCCGAATGCATGACACTGCTAGAGCATTTGAAAGTGTAATATATAGGTGTACATGCTGTATTATTGATATATTCCAAAATACATTTTGGTAAGAGAGAGCAGAGCCAGGATAGAATGATGCCAGGAGGGGTGGAGCCAGACTCCAGATTCAGCGACAGATTAGGCCTAACCCAAATGGCACCCTGCAATCCTTCTTGAAGTCTGCACTTTGAAGTCCATACTCTCAGAAACAATGTACTAAACAATCACTGGGGCAGTATCCTCAAACGTACATGTTCAGGACCTTTAGTTAGGGAACATAACCCTACCATGTTCCATTGCAATTCAATTTTGTTGACTATGCACACTCTGTCCTAATTTCAGTCTTTTTTAATGATTGTTCTGTATTAAAATATTATGCTATTAAAAAATACAAATATCTATCTTTTCCCTGGGAAAAACATATTTAAGGTACACAATTGGGCCTGGATTTTAAATGAGCTAATATGCTTATCTACAGTGGCTCCCTATAATGCCACTCAATGACTACTTAAATAAACCCCTTTCCACAGTAGCCATAAAATGTACAATAGAGGTCCCTCAGTTGAACTATGTGAATGTTTTTCTATATGAATGGAAGATATTTCAGTGGAAAGCGTATGATTTACAAAACTGGAAGTGAACTGGATATTTGTATTCATAGGTGAACAAGCACGTCAACATAAAATAAAAAAAAACAAACATTTTATTGTGTTTAAAAGCTAGTTTTGTTTTGGTAGCTGCACATGAATTTAGTAGTTGCACATGCATAGAAAGAAAGCTACAAGTGTGCTGTCTGTTTTATCTCAGCATGGCAGTCGCTGTGGAGAAGTATGAATTGTTTTGCTCATCAGCAGTTAAACCCAGTCACACCATCTCACATACAGAGAGCCAACAGTTTTCCAGTTAATCTGATAGCAGAGTTACAGAAAAAAACGCATTTGATTAATCATATTAATTAAAAATATCTCATTTCAATTCCATTCTGTTGTATGGCAACTAGGGGATATGCAGGATAAGAATAATGAAGAAATGCATTGTAACTCACAGTGGAATATCTTTCCTCTGACTTGCTGGTCAGGCAGTTGTAAGCAAACCAATCTACTCTGATTGGTCCATGCCTGTATCTCAAGGAATTTTGGGTAAAATGCTGCTGCTAAGAGCAAATAGGGGAGCATAAAGGACACTTGAGCAATCCTTTGAATGCCAAAATGACCTGTGAGGTTTGTAGAGTCTAGTCACACCACTGTCTTGCAGTATGGTACACAATACCTGATAGTAACTGTTGCATATTTGATATTTGATTAATTTCTTGCTTATAGGTTCAGAAAAACAAACTATCATAAGTGAATAGTGACAACAATTAAGCCAGTAATATTAAAACCAGTAATGCATAATCCAGACAACAAATAAAATAAAATAAGACAAATAAATATATATATTGTCCACAGGATGCAAAAACAATAATAAAGGCTTCTCTTAATGAGCTCTGTCAGGAAATGGATGAGCTATGGGTTTATTTTTTTTCTGTTTTGAGAAGTTGATTACTTTGTTTTGCAAAGGTGCTAGCACTTAAGGGTTTTACTTTTGACCAGCACCACAGATTGAAACATCAGAACTTGAAACAGGGAGAAAAATGCAGAGTTCTCTGTTCCTTTGTTCACTCTGTTTTTATTGACTTTCTTCTCTTCAACAAGCCATGTTGTCGCTTCACTACTCAGACCAGAAATAATAAATAAAATGAAAAATCTACAAAAATAAGTGAAACTATTGGCTTTCTGGTTTGATATCTAACCCTGTTGTCTCTGTTCCTATGAGTTGCCTTCAGCTATAGTCGTTTAAATAAATGCATGTGATTTGAAAAACTGCATCATAGGACTGCTACAGAAGTCATGCTGGTTCATGTTCATGACTTTGACTTTGATAGAAAACTTTGCTTTTTTGCCTGGTTTAATCTGGAATACTTTGCTGGGCCTGCATCCAGTCATCATTTGTTGACCTTTGCTGTATACTAATGTAAGGAGGGGCATGTATACACTGGTGCAGGATACAGCACACAGTTTGCTATTTCGAACAGCCCTGATCATTAACAGATGAGTTGAATGAATGATTGAGGTGTGTTTGAGCAGGGAAATCACCAAATTGTGTAGACTGAGACCCTCTAGGACTGCAGCTGAACAGCCATGGCTGATACAAGGCCTTCCCAACTATAGTCCTGGGCATCTATCTTCCTAAAAAGTTTAGTTCCTACCTAACTTAGATTCAAGATTCAAGAGTTTTATTGTCATATGCACAGCAAAAACAGGCAGTTATACTGTACAATGAAATTCTTACTTTGCTGTTAGCAGCACTACCGCTAATCTTCATTGACTTCATTGGTCAGGTGTATCAGGACTGGAGCTAAATTCTGCAAGGTGAGTAGACCAGAACTGGACAGTCTGTGTCTAATGCTCTTCTTTGAATGTGATGCTCAGGAGAAGAGCTGTCCCAGAAGCAGAAGAGAGTCCTGCTGGCGTCAGGCCTGGCTCCATTCTCCCCTTGAGTGCAATAAAGACCTATTAGAGCTAAAAGGGCCAGTCAACCCATCGCCCTCCACCCCACCCCACCCACACACACAACTCCACACAAACCACCCCGTCCTGAACTACATTGCAAGCTGATGCATCACACACTGCAGTCTGTCATCTGTGAAATGAAGTTGGGATGGACAGATATAGGCATACTGGAAAGGTCATGGTGGAGGAGGGGATGAACAAGTAAGGAAAAAGAAAGAATAGGAGGAGCAGACAGAAAGACAAAACTCTTGACATATTTGACCTTGAGAGCAATCATGTTGCTCTCACACTCCACATGAATCACTGTCAGATTGTGGTGGGTGTCAATGAATGTCTCTCTCCTCTCTCTCTCTCTCTCTCTCTCTCTCTCTCTCTCTCTCTCTCTCTCTCTCTCTCTCCCTCTCTCTCTCTCCCTCTCTCTCTCTCTCTCTCTCTCTCTCCCATTCTTTACTTATGTATTCTTTCACTCTAAACCCCAGTCCAGCCTTTCAACCTCTGCTCTTCATGGTTGGGGACACTGCCACTTTAACAAGTTTAATTAACCCCAGTGCCCCTTCCTGAGCTGGACATCTGCCTTCTTACCCTAAGCTGAATGGTATACATTAAAGCAGGGAGGCTCATGCTGTTTCTGTAACCTGTTCATGGATAACGCAGCGGTGTAAAGCAATGGTGATCAATTCTGGAGGGCCAGAGTCCAGCACAGCTGGTGATTTCCCCAGGTAAAACACCCCTGATTCCACTCAGAAGTTAATTACCAGGTTTAGATGGAGTGCTGAATTAACTGTGCTGTCCTGTGGCTCTCCAGGACCTGAACCAATGACCAGGGAAGAAAAAAGTACAGAGAAATTACTATTCCAGACGTGTGGGTACCGTGCAGTGCCAGGGCTGGTTGACATTACAGCCCAGTTTCTCCAGAGTGCATTAATTTTAGCATTGCTTACCAATGTACCAATTTTCATATGTGAATCATATGAAGATGGACAGCAGTGGCAAAATGTGAAAGACAACTTGAGGAAATACAAATATTCTGTCTCATGCCTAAGACATTGCTCTATGATGAGTTTTGAGACAAGCTTTGGCACAAAAATATATGTTGAACTCAGTGATCAACCTTTCTCTGTGTGCTCAAGTTAGCTGTTTAGTAGTCAAAAGGTACTAACACGTTTTCAGAAATGAAGAAAAGTGATTTGCTGTAATTTGCTTGCCTTTCTCTTTGGAATTTAAGGTTCACTGATCTTCATTATTTAACTCTGTCCCTGATACTATGCCAAATGAAGTGGAAGTATGGAGCCAAAAATATAGCTGACGTAAAATAAAAATACAGGTATTTAAAATACTCAAGTACTTTTCTTAAAAGCTGTTTTGAATGGAAATGAAAGAAACGAAGGCTGGTTTCTGACTTTTGCACAGTTCTGTATGAATCATTCTACTAATCTTTCTGATTTTGTTTGCATACTGCATCTATCATTAAACTCTTTTAATTGGTGATTAATAGAGCTTTTTTAATTGGTGAAATTCTTTTTTCTCTTTTATTGAAGAGTCAGGATGCACAGGACAAATAAAATGATACAAGATAAAATTATACAAAGTATACAAGAATACTCCAAAGTTATATTATTTGTAACCATATACATTGTCCCCATTACATTCACTCAGCCATTGCTGCTACTACCTGAAACAACACCCACCCATCATCACTTCCACCTAAAATGCTACCATATTAGAGGTGCATTGAGGTGGAACACTTGCCAGATGCTTTCAAATGGGCTGCCATTATTTTTCTATACAAATGTAAAGCTGTTCTCCAAATGCTTTTACTTTTTTTTTAACTAAAGCATAATTGTATGAACCTCTTCGTTCATCCAGAATGAAAGCGCTAGTATTTGCAGGCAAATGATAGCAGTTGCTGCCAGTAGCCTCTGGCACAGCAATTAATACAGCCATATATACAATGATAAACTGTACACAGTGTATAAAAAAAATCCCAACACTGCTGTGTTTGATACACTATATCAGTGCAACACACACCAACACACCACTACTACATCATTGTCGCAGCTGCACTGGGAATGGTTCACCACCTAAATAATATCTGATCGGCAGTGGTTCTGTGGTGGTCCCTTTCCACTGATGGACAGGATAGAGGGTGGCTGATAAATTGTGCCGCTACAGATGGGAACTGGTAACCTAATAAACTGGCAACTCATTGTATATCTACAGAAGAAGACCCGTTACAAATTTCCAAACTTGGCATATGGGTCACATTTGAACATACAGCCCTGTGCAAAAGTCAAGACCTTTCATTTATTTAATTTTCATTTTTAAATATTTTTTCCATTATTTAGTGTGTCCAACCTTTGCCTTTAAAGCAGTTTCTGTTCTCTTCAAGACCCAATGACACAACTTGCATTTTCTGCGTCTCACATTCCATGAACACATCCAGTTATAAAGTCTGGACTCGGGGATGATCAGTTAATTGTACCGAGAACATCAGCAGCTTCTCTGTTTGCAGATTTTCTCTGTAACATCTTTTTTTGACTCAAATTTTTATTTTCGTTATATATAAGAAAACAAAAACAATAACAGAACATAACAGTGTCAGTGGGATACACAATCTTAAAAATAATATTCACATATCGTCTTTTTCAAAGATTCTTGTGGTGTCTCTGTTGTGTGACTTCCATTCGTCCCATTTCTTACATTTCCCGTTGAATTTTGTTTGTTGGAGTCTCAATCTGTGTATAAGATGTTCCATTCCGAGGATCTCCTCGACTGTGTCCAACCAGTTCCTCCGAATGGGAGGATCCTCTTTCTGCCACTTCCTAGTAATAGCCTTCTTGGCTGCAGCCAACAGAATTTTTACTAAACATGTGTCCTTGTGCTGTATGATGTCCTTTGTCGGGTTACATACAGTGGGTTGCAAAAGTATTCAGCCCCCTTGAACTTTTCAACCTTTTGCCACATTTCAGGCTTCAAACATAAAGATATGAAATTGACATTTTTTGTGAAGAGTCAACAACAAGTGGGACACAATCGTGAAGTGGAACGAAATTTGTTGGATATTTTAAACTTTTTTTAGAAATAAAAAACTGAAAAGTGGGGCGTGCAATATTATTCAGCCCCCTTGCTTTAATACTTTGTAGCGCCACCTTTTGCTGTGATTACAGCTGCAAGTGGCTTGGGGTACGTCTCTGTCAGTCTTGCACATCGAGAGACTGAAATTTTTGCCCATTCTTCCTTGCAAAACAGCTCGAGCTCAGTGAAGTTGGATGGAGAGCGTTTGTGAACAGCAGTTTTCAGCTCTTTCCACAGATTCTCGATTGGATTCAGGTCTGGACTTTGACTTGGCCATTCTAACACCTGGATACGTTTATTTGTGAACCATTCCATTGTAGATGTTGCTTTATGTTTTGGATCATTGTCTTGTTGGAAGATAAATCTCCGTCCCAGTCTCAGGTCTTTTGCAGACTCCAACAGGTTTTCTTCCAGAATGGTCCTGTATTTGGCTCCATCCATCTTCCCATCAATATTAACCATCTTCCCTGTCCCTGCTGAAGAAAAGCAGGCCCAAACCATGATGCTGCCACCACCATGTTTGACAGTGGGGATGGTGTGTTCAGGGTGATGAGCTGTATTGCTTTTACGCCAAACATAAGTTCGATTTTGGTTTCATCTGACCAGAGCACCTTCTTCCACATGTTTGGTGTGTCTCCCAGGTGGCTTGTGGCAAACATTAAATGAGACTTTTTATGGATATCTTTGAGAAATGGCTTTTTCTTGCCACTCTTCCATAAAGCCCAGATTTGTGCAGTGTACCACTGATCGTTGTCCTATGGACAAAGTCTCCCACCTCAGCTGTAGATCTCTGCAGTTCATCCAGAGTGATCATGGGCCTCTTGGCTGCATCTATGATCAGTCTTCTCCTTGTTTGAGCTGAAAGTTTAGAGGGACGGCCGGGTCTCGGTAGATTTGCAGTGGTCTGATGCTCCTTCCATTTCAATATGATCGCTTGCACAGTGCTCCTTGAGATGTTTAAAGCTTGGGAAATCTTTTTCTTTCCAAATCCGGCTTTAAACTTCTCCACAACGGTATCTCGGACCTGCCTGGTGTGTTCCTTGGTCTTCATGATGCTCTCTGCGCTTTAAACAGAACTCTGAGACTATCACAGAGCAGGTGCATTTATACGGAGACTTGATTACACACAGGTGGATTCTATTTATCATCATCAGTCATTTAGGTCAACATTGGATCATTCAGAGATCCTCACTGAACTTCTGGAGTGAGTTTGCTGCACTGAAAGTAAAGGGGCCGAATAATATTGCACGCCCCACTTTTCAGTTTTTTATTTCTAAAAAAAGTTTAAAATATCCAATAAATTTCGTTCCACTTCACAATTGTGTCCCACTTGTTGTTGATTCTTCACAAAAAATTACAATTTCATATCTTTATGTTTGAAGCCTGAAATGTGGCAAAAGGTTGAAAAGTTCAAGGGGGCCGAATACTTTTGCAACCCACTGTAGGTATAGTATCTTACATGTCTTTGGTATCTCATACCCCAAAATAGTTCTAATGCCCACCCACACATCATTCCAATAGTTAGCTATTTTATTACATTCCCAAAATATATGACTGTGACCTGCATTCTGCTCCCCACACCCTCTCCAGCATATTTGTTGTGTACTTGAAAATGTGCTTTTTGATTTAGGAGTTATAAAGAATCTGATAATGTTTTTCCAACAAAATTCCTTCCACATCCTGGAGTTGGTGGTGGTTTGCTGAATTTCACAAATATTGAACCAGTCCTCCTCAGATATCTGTATTTTGCTTTCTTTTACCCATCTGTCTCTTATATACAGTGTAGAGGTTTTTCAGTTTTTCTGCAGTCCCTGGTATAATGATGATACCACTTTCCCCGCAATGTTCCTATATGCATTACATATTAGTACTGTAATTTGGTTTATCTCCTGGGGAAGATCTGGCTTTATATCCTTCTCAAAGAAATCTCTAACCTGGTAGTATCTGAACTGGTCACAATCTTCCAATCCAAATTCCCTCTTCAGTTTTTGAAAGCTTTTAATTTTGCCCTGTTCCATTATTGTGCATATTGCTGTAATCCCCTTGTTCATCCATTGTTTGTCATTTCTATCCATTGCCCCTGGTTTAAATTTAGAATCACAGGTCAGCCAGTTCAGAATTTTTATTTCCCTCTCCAAATCGTATTTCCGAACTTCCGTAAACCAGATTTCTAAAGTGAATATAGTAACTGAATCGAGCATGGTCTTATATTTTCTAAACATGTCCCTGTTAGCAATTACACTTTGAATATGGTATCCCTCTCCTGTCAATTCAATATCTTTCCACCTTGCAGTATATTCAGGATCACACCAATACACCAAGGGTCGAATCTGTGCCGCATAATAATATTCTAAGAGGTTCGGTAAAGCTAATCCTCCTTTGGGAATCTGAAGAGTTGTAAATTTTATCCTTGGCGCCCCCCAAATAAAGCGTGAGATTATTTTATTCCATTCTTTGAATTGTGATGCAGGGATGTCTATTGGTAATGATTGGAATAGATATAGGATTCTTGGTAAAATGTTCATCTTTATGATTTCTATTCTGGAACTACAATGCAATGTTAATATTGACCATCTATCCATATCTTTTTGGATTTCTTGATTTAGAGTCCCGAAATTAATTTTGTACAATTATGTTAAGTCACTACTAATATTTACACCTAGATATTTTATCGATTTTGCTTTCCATTTGAACTTATATGCTTGTTGAACGGTTGGGGTGGGGTATAGTTTATGGATAGCACCTGTGTTTTGGTCACATTGAGCTTATAACCTGACAAGTAGTGAAATGAGTCCAGTCTTTCCATAAGTCTTGGAAGACAGACATCCGGTTGTTTTAGACTAATCATAACATCATCTGCAAATAATCCAATTTTATGTTCTGTACCCTTTACTTCTATCCCTGCTATACCTTCATCTTCTCTATTCGCTTGGGCCAAAGGCTCTATGAATATTGCAAAGAGAGTTGGTGATAAGCAACAGCCCTGTCTAGTAGATCTTTCCAGTTTAAACCAGTCCATGAGACTGCCATTTATTTTAATTCTCGCTATCGGGTCTTGATAAAGTGTTCTAATTATGTTTACTGAGTCTATATTGAAACCGAATCTTTCTAAACTAAGATATAAAAATTTCCAACTGACACTATCGAAAGCTTTTTCTGCATCTAAACTGAGCAGCAGTGCACTTTCTCCCCTTTTCGTTACTTCCTCAATTATATGTAAAGTCCTTATATTATCTTGTGTTTGACGCCTCTTAATAAAGCCGCATTGGTCTTCATTAATTAATTCTGTCATAAATTCTCTTCTGTCATAAAAGTCTCTTAGCCAAGATGGTCATATATATCTTATAATCACTATTTAATATTGATATTGGTCTATAATTTTGGCAGAATTCTTTATCCTTCCCCTCCTTGGGAAGAACTATGATTATTGCTTCCCTCCAAGAGGGAGGAATCTTGCCTTTTTTTAAGGTTTCATTCAATGCTGTTAATAACATTGGTTCTAATTCCTTTTTAAACATTTTATACCTTTCGGCTGGGAATCCATCACTTCCTGGGGCTTTATTTGATTTTAACTTTTTAATGGCTTCTTCCAGTTCCTTTGCTGTGATATATGAATTTATATATTCGTTCTGTTTCTCTCCTATTGTTGGTAGATCTAACAAACCCAAAAAGTTTCTTATTAGATCTTCGTCTGCTGAATCCGGTTGCGTATATAGTTTCCTATAGTACTTTTCAAAAGCTTTTTCTATTTTTCCTGGATCAAGTTCTAGTGAATTAGTTGTGGGGTCTCTGATTTTATGAATTGTGTTCATGAGTTTTTGTTTTCTTATTCGCCTCGCTAATAATTTTGTAGCTTTGGGGCCTGTTTCGTAATAAGTCTGCTTCAGAAGTCTAGATTTTAGTTCCACTTTGTCTCGAAGTATCTCATTCACTTCTGTCCTCACTTCCTTAATTCATTGAATTAAACCTACATCTTTTGAGGCTTTATGATGTTGCTCCATTTTTTTAGACATTGACTAGTGTAACTATTTGATTATCAATTTTCCCTTTAACCAGTATGTATCTTCCCTCTTTATCCTTAATTTCTTTTAAGGTCTCAAATTTTACTGTATTTGAAATTAAAATCATTACCCCCCTTTTCTTCCCATTTTTATAAGAGCTATAGTGTGTGTTTTTAAATCCCATTGTTTTACATTTATCATGCTCCTGATCAGATAATCTGTAACATCTTGACAGCCAGACATCCTTTCAGACTCAGAGAGTTGTCTTCTTGCAGTGGAAGGATGGACAGAAACACCTGTGGATTTCTTTCAGATATGAAGCAAGAGTGGCGCTTGATTTACTCTTCTCTCAAAGATGAGAACTTTAAGTGCTGTTTATCTGATGGTGACAGATTTGGTGGTCTACCAGATATTGCATAGTTGTTAGGAGTCCCATCTTCTCTTTACCTTTTAATGATTTTTTGAACTCCACTTTTGATACCCCTGTTTTTTCAATTATTTTTCCTTTCGATTTGCAATGTGAGTGGATTATCTTATATGTAATCTCAGATTATTTCCTGAAAATGAAAAACTTGTATGGCTATTTATACTAGAAATTAAATAAATGTACAATGTTCTTTGATTTTACCACAGTACTTAACATGATCAAGTCCTATTACTGTTCATAATGTTGGTTTTCTTCTTTGTTTGTCACCAGAAGAGCTTTAAATCTGAAATAATCATAAGATGAGGTGTTGAGAGTGAGAATGGTTCAGATAGAGCCATCAGTGCAGCTGGAAGTCAGAGTGTGACAGCCCACCATCAGGGAGGGTGCAGCGTATATGTTGGTTCTACGAGTGAAGCTGTAGCCTGAGGAGCCACAGTGCTGCTGGAAACTGCCTGTGGGCTCTATGATCCTACATAAAGAGACTATACAGACCTACCCAGATTGAAATCCCTCAGCAACACATCACAGTACACACTTGCTGCAGGCTAGAACATACACACATGTGCGAGGAGACACACATACACACACACAAATGAATCTTACATATCCGCACCTGCATCTCTAATGTCAGGAATAAGAGTAAGGCCAGAAGGGAGGGTGAGTCAAAAGTTATGAAGAAGTGAAGATGACAGAAGATGTATGTGGGTGAGAGCTGCTGTAGGTTCTGTTTTACTGGCTGTAGGTCAGGATGTCAGACTCCAGTCCTGGTGGACAACAGCACTGCATGGTTTAGCATTCTGCCTGATTTATCACATCTAATTCATTTAATCAGCTAATTACACAGACCTTCGTGGGTTGAATGTGATAGCAGCTCAACCCTTCTGTGTCATTCAGGGATGGATTGCTAACCAGGCCAGTGGGGCCAGTGCTGAGAGGCTCAAAGAGGGAACAGTCCACTGCAGACACGAAAAATAGTTGAACAAATAGCTCTGGAATATGTGATAACTACATAAATTAAATATTTTGCCAGCATCTTTAAAGAGCCCATATCCTACATTGTTCTTGCATTTTATTGTATTTTTTCGAAGGTTCAATTATCCTATGTGTATTATATGGTTGTATGCGCTAAAATAGTCTTAATTCATTTTTAGGCTGTTTTTTTCTTTCTATGCCTTTAATACTGATGTATATAAATGAGTTCTGCTCTGATTTGCTATCGTGAATTCAAAACAGGCTTTTTGTGCTGACTATTTTTAGTATAAGATCTAAATAGACTGGAGAATGAACTTTTTAACTTTAACTTTTTTTAACTTTAGCAATGTTTATATGGTTAATACTGCTCTTGTATTTCAAAAAAGCTAGAGGATGGTAGTTTTCCACAATATGGGCCCTTTAAAATTAGCTTGTACATGTTAAGTTAGCTATGAGATGTCAGCTTTCTAAAATGTGTAATGATGTATTGTCAAAAATCTCTCTGTGTTTGTAAGAAAGGCTAACTACAATTAATACACTAGTAGACAGCCAATATTAATATAAGTGCTATGCAGATTGTACTACATATATGCACTATTTCTCTAGTTTATCTGTTTAAGAGAGCATGAATTTAATGCATGCTGTGAAATGTGCTTGCTTTCACTAAGCTGAACAGTTTTTACCTTGCAGGATGGCAATTAATTACAAATAAATGAATGCTTTGCTTTGCTTACTGTTATTTTCTCTATCACATTTCACCTGTGACTCCTTTCTGTTGAAGTGACAACAAAGCCTTGGTAGACCATTCCATTTTGCGTAATGCAATCCAAAGAGAATGCTTCTGAGGATGCACCCAGAGATTTAGTAGAGGTAGAAAACAAATCAGCCTGCCAGAAACAGAGTTTGGCACTTCTGCCCAAAGTTATTGTATAAAGAAATGTGCTAAACTAATTTGCAACGCCTCCCACTGGAAACACCAGCCCACACCCAGCTTCATCAGCCTATGAACATTCTGTTCACTGCAGTCTTTGTAAGGTATTGGCAATTCATGTTTAGTCCCTTTTCAAATTCTAAACCACTTGTTTTCGTGCTGTTCTGTCTTCAGTTCCAATTAATCTGTTTACTCTCTTCTGATTGTTTGCTCTTATTGTGTGTTTTCACTGTGAGCTTGGCCAGGTTCATGTTCAGGTTTTTTTTTCTGTTTTTGCCTGGATTTATCATTAAAGCTCTGCATTTACATCCCAACCTCCCAAGCCTTGGTGATACATAATTAATAAAATAACATGAATGTTTCATATGAAGAAGTGATCTAGAGACTGTTGTGGGTATTTATCTGTCTGGTAGGTCTTTAAATAAAGCTCCAGGTAAAACTATAGTCTGTTTAAGTCAAACCTGTTCTAGAATCATAATAATAAAACAGGGTTTAATAACAAAAATAACAACAAAATAAATTCTATTTCTGTCCTTCATGCTCCACACATTAGTGGGATAGGGGTGTATATGGATGCTCTTTCCTAACATGCACACACAGCATGCACAAACATACACACTGATCTGTTAGCACCTGATTAAGAATAATCACTGATTACACTTCTTATTTGGAATAATGTGTAATAGGGGCAATTATATGGTGGGAAATCGGTGCTTCCCTGTGGTGGAATAATGCTGATAAAACAGATTACAGCTCCCCTGGAGCTGTGGCTAACAGTAACACCGTGTCCTCCAAACTGTGGCCCAGCAGAGCCTGAAATTTCTCTCAGTGTCTAATTGGCCTTGATTGGGCTATAATTGCATGATCTCATATCTTACTATCTTCATAATACGCCACAATTGGGCACGCTATAAATATGAGGAGAGACAGAGGAAAGATAGAGGGAAGCAGTGCAGGAAATAGAGGTTTAAACATGTGAAGGTGAAAGGAGGGGTACTGTCCTGGGCACTGCGGTGTGCGATGATGAATGCTGATGTGTTTTGGGGCCCGTCTGGCCCAGCTGGATGTCCAGGCAGGAATTACAGTGCTGAGAGGTGGGATGTGATTATGGGCCATTACACAGTGACAGCCGCCCTCAGCAAGACACTACTGAGTGTAATAACACACTGACGACAGCTGATCCTAAACACACAAAGAAACACACAAACATTTATGTCAGTGGGCTGAGGGGAATGACAAACGATGAGATTAATCTCTCCTCAAGGTTGAGCTTGGAAAGCTACTGTATGGCAGGCTTCAATATCAACAGCAGAGTGACTGGCTCACATCGAAATGACATTTTGAGCAGAGCCATTTCAGAGAGGCATTATTAATGTTTTTAAAAATGTCATATTTGGTGTCAGGAGTTGCCACCTACCCAGATATTATGTCAATTTTTCACAAATATTTACACAGATCATGAAAAGTTACTTTAGAAATGTTTCCCATTACAGATTATAGATCTCACACATCCCTCCAGCCATGACTCTCAGGACTCTGAGAAGCCTCTGGGTGAACACGTGATGTCAAGGTCACCAGGTTCTACCTTTCAGAGATCAGCTTCCCCTGGCTATTGATGTTTTCACCTGTTCTCTGTATCGTGTGACTAAATCCAGCCAGTTTATAAGCCCAGGCTCTAGACTAGGTTAGTTGTGAGGTATTGCTTCATTGAACTCCTGAGCGTTCTTGACTGTGTTCTGTTCTACTATTCGTGCATCTGACTCATTGTTTGTATTTTTGACTCTCCCTTTTGTGGATTTTGGTTGCCTGCATTTATCCCTGTAATGTCTGTATTTTGTTAGTTCATTTTGGTTCAGAGACCTTTGCCTTTTTTTGACCTCGATTGTGGATTTTGGACAAATTAGTAAAGCCTCTTTTTCACAATGTATCCACATGCATATAATTGATACCCAACCCAAATGACACTATATTATAGTAATGTAATATGATTACTTTCAATTACTTTTGAGTTACTTGTCTTTTTAAATGTATATGGTTAAATTAAGACAAGAGAAAATCACTAAACAATTTCTTTTTCACCAAGACTTTAATTTGAAGGCAAACACAAAAACCGCATTGTTTATAAAACAGGATAATATAGGTGACTTAAATATTGTGCCTCAAACCAACAGACACTGATCTCACTTTCAGTGAAATGGTCAAATCTAAGTGGAGCAATATATGGAAATATTTCAAATATAAAGATGCAAAGATGAAAAAGATGCAAAGTTCAGAAATCAAGAAGTCAAGTAGAAATTCCTCCCTTTAGACCTCCACTTAGTAAAAGTACTAAAGTATTTGCCTTCAAATGTACTTAAGCATTGAAATCATTTTTATAACAAGACTCGCTTCATGAACTCAGTTTAGGTGAAAATCCTCCAGGGTCTCTCTTGGTAAAGCAGTCTTTTAATAGAATGTCATTAATTAGTGACGCTGACGTCTATTAAAATGATCATAAGCACAAAACACTGAAGGTAAACAGTTTCCATCAGGGACAACCGAGTGGCTCTGAAATCACTTTTACAAACAAGCAAAGTTTCAGTTTAAGATTTATTTACAACTTAGTTACAAGTTTAAGTTTAATAAAAACTGGCTTTAAACTCAGGCTCACAAATGAGCTCCTTTACTAAACTGCATCTGTAGGTCTCTGTTCATAAACATAAACCAGCCCAAACTAATTTACTATAAAATTAAATGGTGTTTGTATAAATTCAGAAAAAGCCGCGTCAGTCACGACTGCATATGTGGACATATTTCTATATTGTGGTCTATTTACACAAAGTTAGGTTAGGATAGGTTTTGGATACATCAAGAATTCTGGTGAATTTACAAATGTAATGCCCTACATTTCACTTTCATTAGAATTTTCACTCACATTCTGAACAAAATGGTCTTTCTCATTTGCAACATTACTTTTTCCGGGTGCAAAAAGCCCAAAATACAAAGCCTCAGGATTAAAAATAATCTCATTGCTTAAGCTGATTTCAATTCAGCTCTTTACAGTTTTAGAATCATAAGTCGATTTTTTTATTGTAATAAAGTTTAGAAAGTTGTAATATATAAAGTTCTGTGTTTGTAATTGCTACTGACCTCCGTGGATTCAGTATTGGTCTAAGCTGTACTGATTTAAGTGTAAGAGCTACTGAAACCACCAATAACCTTTTTTTTTTTTTAACCAAGTTTAACCAAGGTTATTAGGCTACATTACTCCATTTCCTCTAACAGCTTGGGAGATAACTGTAAAGGAAATGAGCGCTAGGGTATCATGTGGGCAGGAACTGTCATCTCAGTAACTCTGAATGACTTTAAAGATGGTAGTAAAGCCCCAACGAGTCAGTGTGAAAACGAAAAAGCAGCTTCATTTTCACTCAGCAAGTCAGCACGGCTCAGCATCCTGAAGTGAACGGCACTACCGTTTATGACCACTAGATGTCACCATACTGTCAGTAAGGTCTGTGCGGCTGAAAATCGAAGGAGTTCTAAACTTTTATTTTAGAGAAACTTAGTCTTAATTTGAAAGCTCAGAAAAAAAGAGTAGAATTAAATAGCTACTTTCAAACGTTTGTAGCTCTGCATTGTCGCATTGAATAAACATGGAATAAACACTGTGAACGCTGCGCTAATGAACGGCAGGTCTATCAGTAAAAGCGCTGAGAGGCTAAAGAAAGAAAGAATGAGCCTCAGTCTGGTTTCTCACATCAGCCTGACCTGGTGAGGGATTTGATAACTCAGAAAAGTCCTCGAAGTCCTACAATCCCAGAGCCGGTTTATGAGATGACTGGCCTTTTCCTTTTTTCCCCGTTATATCAAAAACAGAACTTGCCAAGCGACAGAGGGCGCCAGCGAGCGAGTCCTCAGCGAATGGTTGGAGCTAAACGACTGAAGTTAAAACTTTTTTTTTTCTTTTTATTGTCTTTTTTATTTATTGTTTTATCTTTTGTAGAATCACAGACATGGGCTTCTGCATCAAACCCTTACCCTTCAACCTCCACCCACACACCCCATTAGAACACAAACTTCCACTAAAGCTGTTCCTGGGAATCTCACAGAGACAAACAGAATATCTACCAGAACAAGAGTGGTCTAAATCAATATGAAAATAATAATACATGTAAATGATAAATACAATATGCACAAATGTATAAATGAAATTAGAATAAATAAATAAATAAATAAACAAACCCAAAAACACAGACACACCTCTTGATTCAGATATTTAGGCATCACTATCTTCGAGTAAACCCGAGTTGTTGATAAAATCCAGCATAGGATCCCAGGTCCTGTGAAAGAATCTCAAGGAACCCTTCAGGGAAAGTCTTAGCTTTTTGAGCTTGATAAATAATAGGACATCCTGGATCCAACTATCATGCGATGGTGGAAAGGCCTGGTTCCATTTGAGAAGAATGGCATGTCTGGCCAGCACCAGCAAGGTTGTGAAGGCAATAACACACTGTGAGGTTATTTACTGTTAAAGGATTAGGGCCTAAATTACAGTTGAGGACTTGATTGAGAGTATCAAATATATTAGACCAAAAACTACTAAGTCGGGGGCACGTCCAGAACATATGTACATGGTCAGCCAGAGGACTGCTTACATCTCTCACAAGCATCACTTCAATTCGGAAATATCTTTGCCAGCCTAGCATCGGTAAAGTGAGCTTTGTGGAGCGCCTTACACTGCAGTAGGCCATGTCTGGCTTAAAGATGTTTAAGCATTTATAAACTATGGTTTCACTAGGGAGCGCGCTGTAGGGTTTTGACAAAGACATTACAGAGTGGTAATCCTCCTCTCTACAAATTCTCTGGAACTAAACTCTCTCTACAGTTTTGGTGCTAGTTCATTACAACATTTTCAATACACATGAACTTTACATTGTCTGAATGCTACAGGACATGTACATTACATGACCTATTTAAATAAAATGCACCACCATTTATTATCACTAGATATTTATATCTAAAAGGTCAATTATGGGCAAAAATTGAATTAATAAAATTGGTTTAACACTATCTTGACCTCACAAATAATGTGATAACTCCAAAAAGTATAAAACATGTTGGAAGTTTTTCATTATTAATAATCGAACAAAGATTAATTAAAAGAATATTGCTTAAATGCTATACCCTGATTATAAGGTCTTGCTAATGTGCACATTCAAAGTCCACCTTCTCTCTTTAATGGGACTGTGTATTTAGCTGAATTCTGACTCTTTTAGTATCTGCTGTAATGCCACAATCATCATATAAACCACTTTATGTTTGTCTGTTTTATGCACAGCGCATACATTCATTTTCAACCCTGTGTTCAACCTAATGAACCAAGGCACAACCTGTTCACTTGTCCTCCTTATTTTAGCTCTCATCTAAATGAGGGCCTCTTTATTAGAGCAAATTAATAAAGCTTACATTTATTTGGGGGGAGCAACTGAATCCTAAATGCTATGGGGGGGGGGGGTCCTCCTTTACAAGCAGGGAATTACACAGGATCCATTGCTAATATTCATGGCAAATAATATTCAAGTCGAAACCAAAGTGCATCAATAGCATTATGTTGTTTTTAAGTTTTTTATTTAATAGAAAAAAATGATGAAGCAGCCTTGCTCCCCAAAACTGCATTTCATTCAATATTTGCTTGATAAAAGATTTAACTGGCTTCCTTGTTGATGTTTTTACTGCTAACTTAATCAGTCTAGTCTACATGATAAGAGTTTTAATATTGTCTGTAGGACCTGATCTGGATAAAGGTTCAGCTCCAGGAAGCAAAACAAGGCATTCTGGTTTTGCCATTAAACAAGCCATAAATAAGGCAATAAAGTTTACAAACCAATACAGCAGTGATAAAGTATATTAGTACAGTCAGGTACCAAAGGGCAAAGCAGGGTGGTCTATAGCCTTCAGTAAGAGGGTTTGTTGGGTGTCTTATACCTTATAAACATGCAGTATAAGTTCACAAAAAGCAAACAGTGGTGCGACAGTGGTGCGACAAAAGATTTTATGAGCCCCAGTTAAAAAATGAATATGTAATAACAAAAATCTTCAAAGACAAATGCTTGGTTACACACATCTCCTTTAAGAGGTATTGCAGTGGGACATGGTACCAAAAATACATTCTGTGATACATTATTTGACTGGAGTCATTTTGATTGTTTAAGTGTTATATGTAATAAATATATTATTTTGCCGTTTTTAATTGTGCCATTTTAAAATGACCACCAAAGACAAAGCATCATAAATAGGAGGGAGATAAAAAGCCATCAGGACTGCTTACAAAACACAGATTTTGGCTAATGGTTGAAGTATTTAAGTTGTCTGAATATCTTCTGAGAACCACCTCTGCTACAGCATTTTATTCTGCTATCGTTACTGTAGTCACCAAAAAGTAATAGGTGTAAAATCACGTCAGTGGTGATATAAGAGGCTCAATAAAGCCATTAATGGATCGGTTCCGACAGGAGCTACAGGGCGACAAGTGCCAGTGAAATTGCCCCGGCTGCAAAAGTCAGGCAGAGACACAAATAAAATAAGCTAATGTCAAATCTAATAAACCAAGTAAGGTGCTATAATAAATAAGTAGTAGTAGTTTGATGTGGTCCTCCACACTTATCGTAAGACCTTCCATGTCATGTTGAAAGTCACAGACAATGTTTGTCTACAGCAGTGTTTCCTAATCCTCCTGCTGGTGACCCACAGCACTGCACTGTTTCAGGAGTTCCTTGACTCAACACACCTGACTCTTCTCACTAACTGATTATGGTGCCTTTGATGAACTGTGTATATATATATATATATATATATATATATATATATATATATGTGTGTGTGTGTGTGTGTGTGTGTGTCTGAGGACACTAATTGTTGAAGCTTTGTAGGTGGAATTCTTTCCCATTCTTGCTCGATGTACAGCTTGCTCAACAGTCCGGGGTCTCCGTTGTCGTATTTTGAACTTCATAATACGCCACACATTTTCAATGGGAGACAGGTCTGGACTGCAGGCAGGCCAGTCTAGCACCCACACTCTTTTACTATGAAGCCACGCTGTTGTAACACGTGCAGAATGTGGCTTGGCATTGTCTTGCTGAAATAAGCAGGACGTCCCTGAAAAAGACGTTGCTTGGATGGCAGCATATGTTGCTCCAAAACCTGTATGTACTTTTCAGCATTAATGGTGCCTTCACAGATGTGCAAGTTACCCATGCCATGGGCATTAACACACCCCTATACCATCAGAGATGCTGGCTTTTGAACTTTGTGCTGATAACAATCTTTTCCTCTTTGGCCCGGAGGACACGACGTCCATGATTTCCAAAAACAATTTGAAATGTGGACTCGTCAGACCACAGGACACTTTTCCACTTTGCATCAGTCCATCTCAGATGAGCTCAGGCCCAGAGAAGCCGGCGGTGTTTCTGGGTGTTGTTGATATGTGGCTTTAGCTTTGCATGGCAGAGTTTTAACTTGCACTTGTAGATGGAGCGATGAACTGTGTTCACTGACAGTGGTTTTCTGAAGTGTTCCTGAGCCCATGTGGTAATATCCATTACAGAATGATGTCGGTTTTTAATGCAGTGCCGCCTGAGGGATCGAAGGTCACGGGCATTCAATGTTGGTTTTCTGCCTTGCTGCTTACTTGCAGAGATTTCTCCAGATTCTCTGAATCTTTTGTCGATATTATGGACTGTAGATGATGAAATCCCTTAATTCCTTGCAATTGCACGTTGAGAAACATTGTTCTCCACAATGTTGTTCACAAAGTGGTGAACCTCACCCCATCCTTGCTTGTGAACGACTGAGCCTTTCAGAGATGCTCCCTTTATACCCAATCATGACACTCACCTGTTTCCAATTAACCTGTTCACCTGTGGAATGTTCCAAACAGGTGGTTTTTGAGCATTCCACAACTTTCCCAGTCTTTTGTTGCCCCGTGTGTACGTGTGTGTGCGTGTGTGTCTGTGTGTGTGTGTCTGTTTGTGTGTATGTGTGTGTGTGTGTGTCTGTGTGTGTGTGTGTGTGTGTGTGTTTGTGTGTGTGTACTTACATTTACATTTCATATTTGCTGAATTCTTCTGTATGTACAGTATATATACCTCTGACTGTAGCTATACTTATCTCCCATTGCACATCATTTTACTTGCAGATTGTTTGTGTTCATAAAGTATAGCCACTCTTTAATTATTTATATTTTATTGAATTCAATTTTATGCCGACACCCGCACCGAGAGAAATTCATTGTACCCTTGGTACGTAAAATAAAGTAAATGACTTAGATTCTGATATACTGCATTCTGTGACCACTGATGAAGGACTAGAAGATGACAGACTCAAACTGAGCAGAACAGATGAGTTACTGTCTCTGACTCTACAACTACAAGGCATGTGTGTCTAATAAAGTGGACAGTGAGTGGACAGTGTTTAAAAACTCCAGCAGCACTGATCCATTCGAACCAGCACAACATACATTAACACGCCATAGACAGACAGATAGATAGATAGATAGATAGATAGATAGATAGATAGATAGACAGATTAAAAACCCCTTTTAGCTGCACACGTGGTTATAAGGCTGGTGAAGAGAGCTGGTTTATTAATGTACAGGGTGTTTCCCTTTGAGATGACAAAGTCACTCCACTCTCGAGTCATTCTACCACATCCGCACCGCGCGTGACGTTTCCTTACAGGGAACGTGCCTTCCACCACGAGGCGCGAGACCAAGCCCGCCTGGTTCATATGTAAATGAGGTCGTGAGCTCACAGTGCCTCATAAAGCGCGCGCACCGCCCCCTCGCAATCCGCACAGCTGCGGAAGAGCCCTACTGCACTGACCAGAGCAGACCAGCCCGAGACATTCGGACAGCTTCATTTCAGCTTCAGCTCAAACACCATCCGTCTGCAGGTGAGAGGGGCTTCATGGTGAGGTTCCTTTATTCTGTAGTGGGGAGCTGGACGTATTGTGGTTAGTATGGAAACTCAACTGGCAGCCATTCATTCATTCATTCGTTCATTCATTCATTCGTTCACTTATCGAGCACAGACTCTGGAGACCAAACGTGTTTTTTCCTATCCTCAATGTAAAGACTATGCAGACTGCTTGTGAGTGCTGTTTATTTATTATTGGTAGTATTTTTCGAAATCTAATACTGATAATATGAAATAACTGGCTATATACCTAAACTGCACAGCAGCTGTTTCCTTGATAAACAGTGGTGAAGTGGTTTTTACAGTAATTAAGTGCATAAATGGGTTTAGTGTCCTGACCTCGAAAAAAAGGACGCGATGCTGGTCAGCCCCGCCTGCAGAGAAAATGCACTAGATATCTAAATAAGCTCTCAGCTACTGATGGATTTACCATATTCGTAAGCGCTTTACTCTTGTACGACTGCATTAGAGAGAAAAAGAGTCACGCGAATAGAGACTGATGGTAACACTAGCCAAGCCATTAGGCTTCACTGCGGCTGCGCACCATTTCTACGGGCTCTGTTATGTAATCATGCATCCAGTAAGAAGGTGGTGTGACCCAAACCGTTATCCTGTCCTTCATCACCTGTTGACCAAATCCAGCGGTCCTCGAGGACGACGAGCAACTGGACAGCGTCATATGAAGATGAAGTCACGTTCTTATTCGAATTCTCCGTTAAATCGAATCTATTCGAATGTCCGGTTAAATGGAATTTCACCTTGAAATGACGCAGTAATTTAACCGCTGTACCATTTATGGTGGAATTGAAAATTGTAATAAGATGCTGGCGCATTGACAGCAGATCCATCGTCGTCGTCTAATATCGTATTTTGTGGCAGCTATCTTTATTTCCCTTTTTATTTCTGGGGTTGAGTTGGTCAAGATCATGAGCATGGTCCGTACTGACCAGGTGTGTCACCGGACCCACGATGCTGTGAGCCTACGTGCTCACAGAAATGTCCGCATGACAGAACAGGGTCTTACAGCAGCCGCAGGTTCCTCAAGCGATGCTTGCGCAATGAATCATGGTCCTTGTAGTTCTTACTCGTGACGATTCAATTAGCTGCAAAACGTGTCTGACCTTCAGCCTTAGAAATGGATATTATTCTGACGTATATATGTCTTATTAATATATATATATATATATATATATATATATATAGTGGAGTATAATAGGTCACATATTTAAATCCACAATGTTGAAATAGCCAAGGCATTTGCTTCTCGTGTGCAGCTGTCTGGATGTCATCATCGCCTTTCCAGTGTTGCATAAGTGAGGCACTGCCTCAGTTCTCACAGTTAAGGATGGACAATTTATAACAAGCATCTGGAGACAGATAAGGCTGATATTTACTCAGTCAGATACTTAGAGCAGGCCATTGTCTGAAGTCCATTTCTCCCATTAGTTGACTTAACCGAACTTATATTCACATGGCCTCCAGTGCCTGACGTGCACCGTAAAGGAGGGTGCTTAAGTGGGTGTCCTTGCAGAGGACTGATTAAGTATGTATCCTTCAGAAACCACTTATGTACATGCCTCTCTCCATGCAACATTGGAGGGGGCTGCTGAGATGTAAATAGCATCTCCAAAGCTAAAGCTTTTTTACTGACCACACCTAACAAGCAAGTAAAAATAGTGTCATCCTATACTGGCAACAAAGGTGCAACCAGAGCTGGCTGAAGTTACTGCTGTGGAAAACTCATCATCTCTTGTCAGACTATTTCCAGTCATGTTGAACTGGATAAGAAACTTTAGCATTCTGGTTAGCCCCCTGGCTAAAATACACTGCACTGCACATGTGCAAACTACCCCGTATTCTGTAATAAAGCAATGGCCACCAACTCTGCTCCCCTGTTGATATCATTTCCTGTAGGATTCAGCTACAACCATTATGTGCCACATCTGATCCAACTGCTACTTATCTTCAGAAGTTCTTCATTCGCTAGATCTTCGGAAACACACACACACACACACACACACACACAAAATTTAATCTAAATTAATGACAACACATTTTCAATCAAGCCCTTGGTTAAATGCCTGGCCCTAAAAACCTAGTAAAAAAAAAAGATTAACTGTTAATGCTCTGCTAACAGACAACTGTGTGTCCCTCTACAGAAAATGGCATCCACTAAGGAGAAGCTGATTGCCCATGTAAGCACTGAGCAGGCAGTGGGCAGCAAATGCAAGGTGACTGTGGTTGGTGTTGGCATGGTGGGCATGGCCTCCGCCATCAGCATCCTGCTCAAGGTGAGTGAGCTTGTTCCTGTGATGATGGAGTTAATTTTATTTAATAAATGTTTTATATCAAATTAGCCATTAATAGTAAATATGATGAATGTATTAACTGATATTTTTCATTTATTTATTGCCAATGGCATTACGCTTCTAAAATAGTATAAAGAATTGTTTTTAAAAATAAATATTTGAATAACAGAATATAGAGTGGTGTTTTTATTCCATTTCTGAGAGAATTCATGAACTTTTGTAAACACTGCACAGAAATCCAGTGGTGTTAGGAGCTGTACATGATGTAGATGATTGTCTTGGTCACTTTGATCCCTGCTCTTGACAGAATCAGGTCAGACAATCATACGTTGGGTCAGATGGTCCAGAGACATTCCACCTCCATGACTGCTTAGTGAAGCAGAGAGGAGCTGGCTGAAAGCCACACTGCAAAAACCACTCCTGTTAGAGTTGGCCGTAAATTAATTGTAACTGTTTGCTTTCAGATTTTAATAATCTTTGAGGGAAACTTAATTCTCCAGGTTTCCACCTTTCACTGTGTAAAATAGAGCAAAATGCCAGGAGTACATGTAAGTAACAGGTTTGGCTCCAAGCTGACCTTAAGCTATTTGCTGAGCTTTCTGAATGAGAGAGAAGAGTCTGGAGCTCAACAATCAACTTTTATGCCCAGAGGTCAAGCCTAAGTAAATCCACAAGATTCTACTTGTCATTTTCCCTTTGTCAACATGCATTGTTCAGAGTAAATTGCTCAGCCATGGCCTCACACCTAATATCTGTCAGAAGGACGTGACTTTGAGAGCATGTAATTTTCAAATTCCAACCTTTTCCAGCATTTATGAATAACTTTAAATCAAATATAGAACTTAATCATTAGTTATTTATTTAGCACCTTTCTCAAACTCAAGTTCGCTTCAGAGTTACAACAAAATCAGCAAAGCAACAGCTAACAAATACAATCTCCCCACCAGCTGTACTTCCCCAAGCTGTGATGTCATGTCTCTCAGCCAGTGGGCTAAACTCCCCTGGACGTTGTGAAGTCTCTCAGCTTGCTGAAATGGTCAATAAGTCTTTCAGCCAGCAGCACAATCAAATTCCCTGAACACAGTCAAATTCGCTCAGTCCAAGGCCCAGTTAAACTCCCATGCAGCAATTTAGAGTCTTCAGGCCCATGACCCAGTTAAACTCCTATGTTGCTGTGTAAAGTATTTTGACCAGCACTCCAGTCAAACTCCTGTGTTGCGGTGTAAGATTTATCTGAGCCTTGCTTATAGGCTTGACAGAAAATGTGTGATTTTTTTCCAGGACCTGGCTGATGAGCTGGCTCTGGTTGATGTGATGGAGGATAAGCTGAAGGGTGAGGCTATGGACCTGCAGCATGGCAGTCTCTTCCTCAAGACACACAAGATCGTGGCTGATAAAGGTAAGGAAAACCTCTGAAGGAAGGTTTTTGATGTTTCTTTGTTATTGAGCCCTGTTTGCACTGTTTATACTTATTTACTTACTTACTTGTGCCTTATTTACTACTGAACTGACCGTCTTGGTCACTTTTACTACATGGTCATAAACATGTGTCTATCTATTACGTCTATCTATTTGGGAGATGACAAAGTTCTTCTTGATCTTAAATTTAAAATGAATGTTTCTCAATGTTGAAATAGGATGAGGTGACAATGCTGAATTAAATGAAAGCAATTAATAGCAACACCTTTAGTTACTGATTAAAATGTCAAGCTAAGAACTCCCTCTGGCTTAACATGAATGTCTCACTGTGAGTCTTTTCTGTGTGTGCTCCAGACTACAGTGTGACTGCTAACTCCAGGGTGGTGGTGGTGACCGCTGGGGCTCGTCAGCAGGAGGGTGAGAGCAGGCTGAACCTGGTGCAGAGGAACGTCAACATCTTCAAGTTTATTATCCCTAACATCGTAAAGTACAGTCCTAACTGCATCATCCTGGTGGTGTCCAACCCAGGTTAGCACTCTTTTCCAGCAAAGCTCCTGTTTGTAGGCCTATTTAGAGCAGAATTAGATCAAAGTACATTATTTTAGCAGTACAACTAATACTTTATCAAGATACTTCTCACTTGACATAATTCTTTAGCCATGTGAATTCTTTAACTATAGTGAAATAATGAACTGTATTCTGTGCAGTCGACATCCTGACCTATGTGGCCTGGAAGCTGAGCGGCCTTCCAAGGAATCGTGTGATTGGAAGTGGCACTAACCTCGACTCTGCTCGTTTCCGGTTCCTTATGGGCGAGAAATTGGGCCTGCACCCCTCCAGCTGCCACGGCTGGGTGATTGGAGAACATGGTGACTCCAGCGGTGAGAACCTATACTCTTTAACCTTTTATCAGGTTTGCTTAGCTTATGTAGAATTAAAAATGTGTTGTTCTTAATGAAAAAGTTTGCAATTGTTATACTCATTGAATTATATACACATTACAGTGTGTCACAGAATAATATGCTGGTATAACAGATTTTTTTTAAGTGTAATCAGACCTATAAATTGTAATTCTAAACGCCTTTGGTCTTTAATATGTGTCTTTTGCAGTGCCTGTCTGGAGTGGTGTGAATGTAGCTGGCGTTTCCTTGCAGGGCCTGAATCCAGACATTGGCACAGACAAGGACAAGGAGGACTGGAAGAGCGTCCACAAGATGGTGGTTGACAGGTGAGATGTATGCAATCAACTTGAGCTGATAAAAATACCAACTTTGAGAAAAGTTGAAAATAGTTAGCCTTGGAATAGGTACCAGGCTTGCTCAATCTTCTTTTATCTGAGATGAAAGTGATTGCTAACAGTAAAAGTCCTAGATTGTTCCATGGAAGATAAGGAGCATGTGAACACCAGGTACCACGGCATGCCAAACTCATGTTACAGCTTTGTGACCAGATAATGAAATAGTGCACCTGGCACAGGTTAATCTATTATATGCTGCTGCAAACTGAAAAAACTCTTTAATTAATGGGGACTGCTATATTCATCTAGCAATAAAGGACTACTCAAATGAATGCATTTTAAACACAGACTTAGAACCTCAATGTGTTTTGTGTGCTCCATCTGCATTGACAGTGCATATGAGGTTATTAAGCTGAAAGGGTACACCTCCTGGGCTATCGGAATGTCCGTGGCTGACCTGTGTGAGACCATCCTGAAGAACCTGCACAAGTGTCACCCAGTGTCCACTCTGGTCAAGGTGAGAGCTTCCTCCTTCTACTCAAGTTCCTTAACTTTATGAACTTCGATAATCTAATAATAGCTCATCCAGTTTGCATTAAAGTCCCTGTAGTTACTAAATAATGAGATTTAGTATATAAAAAGCTTTAAGAGGTAGGTAGTAGGCGAATGTAGCATTGGGAGTGTGGTTTTATTTATTTGTACACTCATTGGTTTAGTGTGGTGTGCTTGCATGTTTGGGGAACTGAACCAGTGTTCTGCATGCAGGGCAGTGGTATTACCCACTACACTACAGAAGTGAGCGTTATAAAATATTGTATGCTATGCTATACAAATAATCACCAACACTACCCTCCAATGCTTCAATATGAACAATTTATCTTGAACAAGCACTTGCCCTTTTTCCTCTATCCACACTTGACAACATTTCTTTTTATGCCACAATTTATGGCGTTTGTAACTTTGCCAGCCTTTAAACCTTGCATCCATATCTTTCTCAAGTGACAACACCCACAATACACAGTGACCTACAGTTAAGAGCTACTGCTGATGTGATATGAACTACTTTGCTTGCATGCAACTTAGTAACTATGTGGTACGGCTACCATGATTGGTTAAAATGCAGTGTTTATTTTTAGAAACATAAACATCCCCTACAACATACAAAGTCAGCATTAATGAGTTGTTTTGCATACATTTTTAATTTCTTGCCCTGTTTTTCCAGGGCATGCATGGAGTGAAAGAAGAAGTCTTCCTGAGTGTCCCCTGCATCATGGGCAGCAGTGGCCTGACTGATGTGGTGCACATGACCCTGAAGCCCGAGGAAGAGAAGCAGCTGGTGAAGAGTGCTGAGACACTGTGGGGGGTACAGAAGGAGCTGACCTTATGAACCATGCTCCCCTCCAAAATATAACCTCCAGTCTCTCATGGCAAATCTCAAAAGTGGCTCCCCAACCTCACCTTCCATGACACCCAATCTCTACCTAGAGTCCATCCCTCCCCTTTCTTTCACCCTCATGAGATGTCTTGAAGCAGACCTCAGACCCATAGACCTTAACACTCCTCACTATAGCTTTAGAGGAGCATATATTTATGTAGTCTTTACATGCTATATGGCCTTGGTAAATGGTAAATATATGGTAAAGTTAAGTGTAAGTGTGCATATATGTTTGTGCTTCTTGTCTTCCTCTCTATTTTTCAAAACAACAAAGGAAAGTAACCTATTCATGATCAGGACAGTTTGTCAGTTTGGGTCTCTGTTTGGTATTTGTATTCTGAACTCAACAAGCATTCCGTACCATTTTGTTCCCAATGCAAAAACAGTCAGTTATAAAGACCAACACCCTGTTAAACCAAAGCTGTACATCATATCAAACCAGACCTGAATCAAGGTATACATGTCTGTTAGCAAAATCAACCTCAAGTGCACTGAGATGAGTCTTTATTGCCATAGACAAGCCCCTCACATCTCAGTAATACAAAACAAACAGGGTCAACTGGAACTGTTGACAGTTCTTTGTCTCATTTGGTTTAAACTGAATGTGGAACAAATAACCTGACAGAGAACCAAATGGAATTTTGTTGCGTCTCACTGCAACTTCTGGCAACATAATTGTGAAAGTATATGTATAATTAGATATCTGTCAGTTTAAGTGACAAGTCACACGTACTTGTGATATGTATATCTGTACACCTTATATATCATCTAGAAAGGTTATTTTTGTATTTTTATTTGTGAACTGAGCTTGATTGCTAACAAAACGCTCCTAGTGGCATTTCACTCAGACACAGAACTTAATGTGGTCAGAGTGCCAGAGCAGACAGAATCACTCCACCTCCAAATAAAGGTTGACTAAACAAAATCTATGCTTTTTTCCGTGTTTTGTGTGCTCCAGAACCTGAAAGGATTTTATAGTGAGTGGAAAAAAGAGCTGATTGCATAGAAGCACAGCATAGCTTTTGTAAAACTGCAGTCCAACATTTAGCATTTGTTTTAGATGTTTTAGTGGGGTTCCATTAACACATGATGAAAAATTTTAATTGGCTGACAAAATTATTGTTATGAGGTCCACCTACATTTTAGGTCATTGGTCACCAACCCTGATCCTGGAGAAATGCCTTCATTCAAGATCTGGTTCCATTCCCCGTCTGCCACACTTGCTCCAGCTAATTATCTTACTCAAAAGTTCTTGATTGGTTGGATCAGATGCATTAGGGAGGTTGCAGTATGCAGGAATGAGGATCTTCAGGAGGAGGACTGTTGTATAATCACAGAGTGTAGCCTCTTGAGGTCCACCCTCTACCCCATCAACCATTGGTCAGTTTGTGACCCTAGGACCTGATAGTATTTGTGTGGTGGACTGTGCTCATTGCACTGAAACTGACACAGTTAGGGTGTGAGGAACAGAAACCCTTCCCTTGTAACTCTAGCTTGCTGATAGACAGTTAAGCCCAGTCCCATTTGGGACAGACTCATGAACCATGCAGGCTGTGCATGTGCCACTCAGGGTGTCACACTCATAATTTTAAATGACCTAATTTGCTTATCTGCAGTGGCTCTAATCAGATTCCACACATATTGGAGGTCAATGGCAAATTAATAAACACATTTTTACCTAAATCTAAATATCTTCTACACTTCATCCATTCTGATTGGTCCTCACCTGAATCTCAATGAATTTTAGGTAAGTGGCCACTGCTGTTTCAACGTGGTCCTTGCTGAAGGCAGCAGTAAGGCTGCATCGTGATCTCTAAAATGAGAAATGGGACATTTAATTTGTGTTCCGCAAGTGTATGTGCAACTGTAAACTGCAGGACCTCAATGGTGCTATTTAGGGCTGGATTTTAGAGACTGTAGCACATATGTTGATGCACAATTTTTCCAACTGAGGTTGGTGTAACACCTCTGCCCTCCACTCTGCAGACTTGTGTTGGATCCCCCACACTATGCCAATTAGAGACCTTGGACAAGATCCCCAATCAAATTGTAAGTTACTCTGGATAAAAGCGTCAGCCAAATGCCCTACATGTAATGTAATGCATTCATCTTCCTCTAGCTCTGGTTTGCCCAATCCTGATCCTGGAGATCTACCACCCTAGAGAATTCAGGTCCTACATACCTGCCTATAATATTGAGATTCCCTTTAGTCCAAGCCTTGATCACCTGGATCAGATGTTAGATTAGGGTTGGAGCTAAACGCTAACAGGTGGGTGATCTCCAGGACCAGGATTGGGCACCCCTGCTCCAGCCCTTCATCAATGGGCAGTTTCTGACCACAGAGCTGCTCTTGCCCTTCAGCAACACCACTGTACCCAATTCACTTATACCAGTGCAATAATCATGTCAGTCACTGCTGTGCTGAGGCCCACCACCCAAATAATATCTGGTCAGAAGTCATTCTACAGATGTCTTTCTCCATTAATGAATAGCGCATAGACAGCAGTGAAAAATGCAAGACAGTGACTCAACAAACATGCTGACGGTATAACAAAATGATGTGAGGCGGTCATGAAAGGTAGAAGGGGAATTACAAAATACTGCCCTTTGTTGTCCTCCTCCTAAACCTTTCAGTGTTTATCAGTAATCATTACATAAATGCTTGAGCAACTTATTGTGACCACCAGTGTGAAGATTGTCTGCAGAAATATTGTGATAAAGATCTCACCTTGATCCAACTTCACTGAACAAATATAAGGGCTACAGAACCTTACGCTTGTAGCTTACAACTTTTCCCTGGTAATATAATTCCCATTCGACTTGTCCATACTTGTTTGGTTGGCACCTAAGCTTGGCCATTTTATTCTCTCATTTACTCTAGTTTTCTTTGTCTGACTTGCATGTAGTCTTTAAAGTACATAAGTGTGCAGTTTATTATCTGATGAGGTTCTGTGTCTATAGTGTGTATTCAGTGTATTGCTTTCTATTGTTTTAACTAAATACAGATTAGAATCATTCTACACATGTATTAATAAATAGAAAGTAAATTAATAAATAAAAGTAAAGCGATTAAAAATGCAGCACAAGAAAAAGAATGAATGACTGAGCAACATTTTGCAAAATATCACTTATTCAAATTTTTTGCGATATTCAATAGTATCAATCATCAGCCCAAGGCTAGTATACAGAGGAGTACTCTGTACGCTGAGGTTACTCTAGGGGTGGTCAGTATGGCAAAAATATAATCGCTATACATTTTCACAACACATGAGATGCATCATGATTTTCTGACATGCTGACAAAATGCACTAATAGTGCCACATTTTAAAAACAGCTATCAAAATCTCTTGGTACGATTGTTAGACAAAATTGGTTGCAATACATCGAGATATACAGGATTAATGATGCTTTTTATATTAAATATGCATTTGGTTAGCATTCTGTAAGTTCTTACAATATCCACAGGATGCTTAAAAAACATCACAATAACAGAATCAATCATGATAGTAATACAATATCGTCATTCTTCCCACCCCAAGGCTACCCTTTAAATTAAGGGACAAAAACAAGCATAACATGCTAAGAGATATCAGAATGAGTAGAGCAGTGTACTCAGTGCTACAATAACATCGCAACATAAACTTCACACAGCAGTATCAAAGACCAAATCCTCCTGCTTTTTATTGAGCTGCTGATATTAATGACTAAAGATCTGAAAACAACAGGAAGGAAACAATAAGATGAATGATCTTTGTAATATAAAGATCCCTTCAATTTAATAAAACAATACAACCCAAAGTGCATTAAAAACAAAATGAATGGACCTATAAGTTATTTTTACAAGTATTTTGTCAAAAACATTTTTTCTTCTCAATTCCTTTGAAACCTACTTAAGATAAAAAAGTAGCTATCGCCCCAAAGCTGATGCTGGAATCATTCAAACTCTAGCAGACATGCAGGCACACACGCACACACACATACATGCAAACATACATAAATTTACACTCAGTCTCATAGAAATTAGAGGGTAAATGCTTTTGTAGCCTTTCCAAATATTTCACACCTGAAATATCAGTCAAATAAATTTTAAATAGCTACATGACAGACAGTTGTACCATTATAGCAACAACTCTCAACCAGAATACAGCAGGTTGACCCCATGACAGCACAGGGGAAACATACATAGTCAGTTTGACACAGTGAAGTTAAATTATTGAAATACAGAAGCTCAGTTAGACAGTTCCTCCTGTCCCATAATTTTTTATGGGGTGTGGAGAAGTCATTCAGCAGTATCACACTTGGCTACATGTTGGAGTGAGTCCTGAAAAAAACTCTTTTCACATTTTGATAATAAACTGGTAATAACAGTTATCATGAGCTATGTGAAGCACTGCAATAAAACTAGAAGTACCAACAGATCCTAAGACGGAGGAAGTCCTAAGACAGTAAAAGATGGACATAACTAATGTTCTACATACAAGAAAAACAGAGATTTACCCCAGTGATCTCGTCTCCAATCTGCTGAAGAATTAATCACTGTTGTGCTTCCTTTCTGATTATAAAATTTCATCTGATATCGACACACAAAATCTAGTGCCTTGGCATCCTGAAGGACACAAAGACATCATGTGCTGTTTTCCAGAATGTTGCTGAGAACTATGCAGACAGACAGAGGAAGGTGCGATGGGTAAAAATGAAGTAAGGAAAAAAAGGAGATCAGTTGGCAGTGGGATCAGTAGAGGTCACTGAGTCCAGCAGTTTTTCGGGCTTTCTGCATGAGTGCTCGCAGCTGGAACTGTTTGCGGGACAGCAGGCGCACATGCTGTAATAAAGGAATAAACAGAGGTAAGGCAGTGTTCAGGCCAGGAAGCTCCCATTCAGAATAAATGTAAAATCTAAAGGTAACAGTGGGAACAAAACTGCGAAGAAATCAGATGGTCCACTGAACGAAAATTGAAAATGATGAGGTAAAGTAAAAAAGATGAGCACCACCTTGAGAAAGACCTCCAGGTCGATGACGCCTCTGCGCAGAGCCTCCCCGAGGTAGAAGATGGTATCCTCAATCGCGTTTTCCTCTGCATACAGGTTCAAGATCTGCTTATAAAGTGGTGCTGTGGGAACAATGACATCATCAATGTCATTATTCTCTGACTGGTTCTCCATCTTCTCTAGAGCTTCTGTTAGCTCTTCATCTTTCTTCTTTAGGAGATCAATATTCCTGTCCACTTCAGCCTGCAAAAGAAAATAAACATCATCATACAAGTTACACTGCGCTAACATAATCACAGTGGTAGATGATGGCAAATCAGATGTTCCACATTATTAAAAGAAGCAGTGATAGAAAACTCAGCCAATGCCAGTTGCAACAGCAGATAATGACAGAACAAAATGCTCATAACTGTCCAGGGGTACCCGTTCATTATAGAATAAAATAGTGGCTAATGGCACCAGCAGGAACACCAAAACTAGTCCAGTAATGCTATCATCACATCACCACGGTGACATAATTTGATTGGGTGGAAAGTGTTCATCTACCCAAGTTGTTATACCTGATATTTTTTTAACCCCACCTTATTGTTCTATTTATCACCAGGTGGCAAGGAATAAAAATATTTTTTTGGAAAAAAGATACAATATATATATTTAGAGATTCTACCTTTATGTCTCCTCATTACTCGTAAGACTGTTTAAAAGCTGAATTAAAGCAAAATGAGAAAAGAACGGAAAAACGCAGGCAGTAACATTCTTTGTGACCTTGAGTGTTCGAAAGACAAAACTTGACCCAAAAGACTGTACATCGTTTCTGAAATAACCGCTCAGACTACTGGGAGCTGCACTCTCACCACTTCCTGGTCAAGGCGAGACACCATCTCCTCCAACTTCTGGTGGCCTTTCTTCAGGTCCTCCTCCGTGCGCTTGAGAGCGTCCAGCTCGGCCTGAGCTCGATCCATCTCCTCCTTCATCCTCCAGCGCAGCTTATCACTCACAGCTGAGATGAGTGAGGCACGGATAGTGTCCTCCCCAATAGTGCCGTCCCGACTAGGCCCTTAAGAGGGAGCGAGGGAAAATGGCAAAACCTTGATTTGATGCTACTGTCTGTGTTATGTTGGCTTCAATTGATGGCTTTGAATGAATCTACAAGCAGATATTTCTGAAATATGTACTGAAGTTGCATTGTAGGGGGTTAGGTGATGAAGTAACTTTAATTTGGAGAAATCAATAAGTTTTCAGGTACATGAAGTTCTGCAACATAGACTCCTCAACTTTATCTACAGTTCACATTGCTTAGTAAGACACCTACAACAGTACTGTCAAGGCTTGTATATTATTCTCTATTGTTTGCACTGTTGTCTTGCACTTAATGATTGTATAGTTTATTGTATGGTGTGCTGAACAGTCCATTGTCTGCATTTATGGACTCTTGCACTATACGCCTCATCCACTTATCTGCTGACGTTAGTCCTAAGCGCAAACTAATGCAGAAAATTCAGAAACTGTGCATCTCATACAGTGTTATTGTAGCATGTCTGCACTATACAACTTTGCCTTGGCTGTCCAGGCTGCTAGCCTCTGGTCAGCAGTGTGAATGTCACAGTTAATTTCAATGCCACACTGGAAAGCTCTTCATGGAACATTATCCCACTCCCTACTCTAAATATAGGTGCTCACGAGCCAAGGGGCTACATGCTAGCTCTTTTAAACTACATCCACCCAGAACTTTGACCTTTTCTACCCCCGAGTCTGGTTACAGGCTTGACCTTTCTGAGCACTCCACTGAGGTCACAATGAAAAGGTGTGGACCCAAACTGAAGGTCAGAGGTCAGTGGCAGAGAAAGGTCAGTGTCATGAATGACATACTTTTTGTACCATCACCTCTAACATTAATGCAGCCTCATCTCTCTGCTGACTGTATGTGGACACTGTTCTAAGCCCAGCGAGTCTCATACTCAGCACATAGGTGTGATTTAGTGGTAAAAGATAGCTGCATAATGCACTCTACTGCACTGCAGAACAAGCACCCACCACCCTATAAATATGGTATTAAAAATGTTGTAAGAAGTGGAACTGGGAATGGGAATAAAGTCTTCCTATTAAATTTCTTGTGCTGCTTTACTAGAACCTTGAATCAGATTCTTATCAGAAACTATAAATAATTGCCAACAACATATTTTGCCTATTTGTGTAGCAGAAATCTGTATGTGTGTTCTGGTCTAATCCGGTCCATTTATTTTTACCTGGCTTTAAACATACTGTATTAAATGTACTACAAATCTCAGAATCCATCAGGGCAGTATAACTTACCTACAGTAGTGACTGGAGGCTGGGAAGGGTAGTGTGCAGGACCCCCTGTGGCAGGATAAGTTGTCCCTCCAGCAAAAGGATATCCTGGGTAGCCACTACAACAGACGAAATGCATATATCACACAAAGAAAACAGTTACACATTACAAACATACCTAAAATTTTATTCCAAGAAACATAAATAGACATGTATTGTGTTGTATACGTAATCATTGTGATTTTCATCTATATCTTGTGACTCGAAAGATGCATTACCATGGATTTGGGTTTGGACCATAGGCAGATACAGCAGGCATGCCAGGCATGTAGGACTCTGGATAAGAGAGTAGAAGATAATTAAAATACAGCAGCAACTTTCATAGTTGATGAGAGACATCTATAGTCCAAAGCAGGAGTTACACAGCTCACTCAGATACAGTCTCTGCTTGTTTGTCACAGACGTTACAATGCCAGCAAAAACTTTAAAATAAAACTCATTTGACATCCTACAGAAGAGGACACTAGACATTTTAACATGATAGATCTCTCTAAAGGGGAGATTACTTTTCCAAATATAGACGCATTTTACTGAATTTCATCAATACTGATACAAACACACAAGTATAGCTTCCAAATATAATGTGTATGTGGTTTTCAAACATTTGGAGGGCTCTTACGATTTGGGGGCCCAGTGGCCTGGAATGCCTGATAAGGGGGCTGAGTTGTGGGCCTTGAGAACACAGGAGGCTCTTCTCCAAAAACAACAATCATCACCTGGATCAGGCCATACAGGTCAGACTGAGGCTGGATGGTAACATGCAAACAAGCACACACAGAAATTGTACATGAGAACAAATCAAGCTACCAAGAGTGTTTATTCAAAGTTCATGTTTAGCAAAATATTCAGAAAGCTGAACCAGAAACAGTTTTCACCATTCTAATTAGTGTTAAAGTGGAATTCCATCCATTTTTCAAACTTTCTCAGTAATTAAAGGGTTAAGATCTAAACAAGGTCATTCAGGGTGGTTTGATGGGGAAGTTCTAGAGAAACTTACTGGGTCAGAAATGTTCACAGTGATGGTGATTAGAAACAGACATCTGAAGAATTTAACACCACTTTTTTCTGGCAAAATAGTCACTGTTATCACTATTTTTCCATTATCAACATTAGAAACAAAACTCGGAAGACACATGCAAATGTGCCAGTCACTTTGCATAGCAAATAAAATGCCCATATTTGCACTGTACACATCACAACCTTTGGTTCCTATTACAACCACTATAAAGAAATCGGTATGTTTCTCTACAATTCATCATTCAAACCATGCTGAATTACTTTGTTTACTTCTTAATGATTGAGTTATGCAGAAATTTTGCAAAATTCCTTTTTACATAAAGGCATACAGGATCCTAAATGATATCCACTGTGTATCTGTGAATATGAATAGCCACCATATGCAGACATTCATACAGGTGTCTGCCAATATACTTGCACAGAACATGAATGTTTGTGCTGGAGGGGGCAGTGTCCGAACCAGAAAGTACAGAAAACGAAAAGGAATGTCTGGTGTTCCTCACGTTCTCTGCAAGAATCAAGAACCAGATCACTGCTTTTATAATATTTTGAAGGTACGTCATATGAACATTTGTAATGTTGTACCTGCTCTGGCAGCTGATCACTGAACTGTTCCAGAACTAATGCAAAATCAAATGGTTTCGGTAAAGTGGTTTGAGTCCTGTCTCACCACCTGGGCTACTGGTTAACCACTCAGCAAACTAGTGACTAATGACTCAGATGTATGATTTTAAAGTAATTTTAACCAACAGAAAACACTTCAATTTTACCATAAATCTATTTTATTCATTTGTTCCCTTTAAACAGACAGTACTTAAACGTACAGTTATATACATATAAAAGTTTTAGAACGTCTAATCAAATCAAAACAAGTGAAAAGTTAGCACGCTCTACAGAGAACAAACTTACAAGCTCGTTTCCAAAAAAGCTGGGATGCCGTGCAAAATGTAAGTAAAACCAGAATGCAATAGATGTGCAATTCATTTAAACCTTATTTAATTGAAAGTAGTACAAAGACTTCATATCAAATATTAAAACTGAGAAATGTTATTTTTTGAACGTTATATGTCCATTTTGAATTTGCAATGATTTCCCCTACAGAATTGTATATGCTTTTAAATTAAACAAACAGTAATTGTGCATCAAAATGAATGTATTAACTTATTTTCACTTAGAAAAGAAAAAAGAAAAAAAAAAAACTTGCCCAAGAGTGCCCAAACTTTTTTCTATGACTGTACCGATGAATGTGTAAAATTAGTATTCATCCAACACAAGCAAAAACATTTTGTGCATTAATAAATCAGCTCTACATTTTGTGTCTTACATGCTTCCATTCATGTAGATAGGGCAGGTAGATCTTGCCATTGGCATCAATGTGTTTCCCAGTCTTGATCATCATCGCACTGGTAGGTTTTACAAAACAAATGGGAGGGTTGTAGGGATATGTATCCAACAGCCATAGACACACAGGGATATTATACACATTTCCTATAAAGAGAGAAGTAAAGAAAACCTTAAGTATAGAATACAGTCTTGATTTCTTTAATTATTAAGTTAAATTGACTAAAAATGCCAAAACAAGAACAGCTAGCATTTATACCTCTATAGCTTACTGGCACTGTCCCCGTCAAACTCATTAATTCCCTGGATGATCCATCATTGAACACTATGGGGGGAAAAGCAGAAAAATATGATTACTTAATCTTAGGTTCTAAACATCTCTCTCATCAGACCAGCCCCAAGTATACTGTTTTTTGTTAAAGTTTTAATCAACTCAGAAAATATTTAAAGCTATTCATTTAGGCAGAAAGCATGTCTTTGTTTAAAAACACTAAAATAAACACAACAAATAAACAATACACTGTGGTTTTATCTGTTAGCTTAACCATTTTGAAAATTCTCCTTGAGAAGGTCCAGTATTTACAGTTACCATCATATACCTGCTTCAGCTAATCAATCCTTTATTGAATTAAATGGAATTTAACAAATCTATTCAATGACTGCAGTGAAACAAGAAACCCACAACCAAACCAACTGTTACAAATCGTTTCTTTAACTTTATGCATATTATCAAATTTACTTTAAATACAATAACAATCATATATTCTAAGGTTATATAGCACAGACAAAAACAGATTTAAACCATTATAAACTTTCATATCATTACAATGCTCTACCAACCACTTTAGAAACCCCTATCCTGCGAGTCCATCTGGTGGACAGTGGACACTATTATCCATCTACTGCCATGCATAATTTGTGTTAGCTGCCCCTTTGGAATCAGTGATCCGTTTCTGACAGCAGATACATTTTTGGCTGGATATTTTCTGGTGGTGGACATCTCTCAAAATTCCAGTGACACAAAAGTGCACTTAAACTACAGCAAATTTGTCACAGCACATGTTACACTAGCGCCACATCCACTACCTTGCCAGCAATATTCAGTGGATAACAATATAAACAGCAGTCCTGTGGTCAGACACTGGACTGAGGCAGGGTGTGGCTGATGAAGTCTACAAATCCATAGGCTACAGACTGAAATTGTACACCTATATAATGGACTTCTTAAAGTGGCTAGAAAGTACAAGCAAGTTGTCTCTAATAAACTGGTGTGTGATAGCATATGACGGAAAATTGAACAGAACTTACCATAAGCATCCATCAGAGGCTTTAGGTCTTTGTACTGCAAGATGACATTTGTTATCTCACGAACAGTGAGGTCACGGTATTTATATTGCTGAATAGTGAACAAAAGCAGGCAGAATGAAAAGGGGGTTATTTACAGTGATTAAGGATAAACACCACATAAATGACACATTCTGCAAAAATGCTTTCTGTCCTGCTTATACACCAGTGCTAGCAAATAAACCCAGTAAGGACTTAAGGAGTTCAAAACTCACATTACTAGTTCATCCACCAGGGACCCAGGTATGGATTCTGTTGATGTACATTTTCCCTTTTAAACTGTTTTTAGAAGACAACCAACCACTGAAAACAAGTATGAAGTTTTTACATAATACACTTTGGACTGTATTTTGGGGAAATGTTGCGAAATTGCAAACACTGATTTTTTTAAGTAACAACACTTTCTCACCGTAATCTTATCAAAGTTTAATTTGATCCAAAATTAGTGAGCATATAACACACAAAGACTAATATACTGTCTCTGTCATAACAAAACCTTGTATCTCCAAAAGGGTACCTTTACAAGTGGAGAAGAAAAAAAATAATAATTCAATGCAAGTTAATGTAAAGATATTATATTAGAAACAATTTTGGGCCATTTATGTTGGTCTAATCATGAAATTGTCACAAAACATAAAAGGCCTTTTGAAAACTTGAAAAAGTACATGAACTGCATGCAATGCTTTGTTCCAACAGCAATAACGTGCTTTATTTTACACGCATCACTGCTCTTGGAACAAAACATTTTTCGGTTTTTGACATGATGTCTGCTGCCCTTTAAATTGTGTGTAGATGTCATGACGAATGGACCAAAATAAATGGCCCAAAATTACTTGGACAATTGTTTGGCTACACTGACTTACATTAAAAGTAAAGAATGTTTTTTTCCCTACACCTGTAAAGTCATTTTTTGGCAGACATGAGGTTTCGTTCCAGTTGTAGCGATATGCTATAAATATAATTGGGAGGTCTGCACAAAAACCATGAATTCTCTTATACGTCCTGCCCCAAATCACCTGATTCCTCTGATTAACAGCTCTCTGGCTAACTAACTAGTGCTTTACCCACTGACTGCAACAGACGAAATTTGTGAATAAAGCTACAAAGTGGTACATGGCTCATTTTTTCAACGTTCACACAAAATGCCTCAAATGTGTGTATGTACATCTTCAGCTTGTGTGTGTGTTGATATTATTGTGTCACTAATCGCAGTTAACCTACAGTTAACCTAGTTAACGTTACATGGCTGGTTGCTTATAGCCTGCAGACGGCTGATTTTGAAATGCTGTAAAATTCAGATAATTATTTTACTTTCTACCACAAATTATGCTGTAATACAATACAGAGTATAAACTGTTGAAATGGGCAGTTTTAGTGACATTTAATTATTGTTGAAATTTTGTAGCAGAGGGTCTCTGAGAGTTGAACTACCGGGTACAGTTTTCATGCGCTGTTGTAATTTTCACTTAAACATCTAACCTAACTAACGTTAATGGCGCTCTATAGCTACACTGTAGTTATATATATATATATATATATATATATATATATATATATATATATAAAAACACATAACAAATGGCCTTATAAACTGCTATAAACTGCTACCCGGAAAGCTTAACTACTTAATGTTGGGTCAGGGTTGGTCAAGCTATTGGGTTAAATAGTTCGCAGGCTAACAAGGCTGGCTAGCTAAGCTAAGCTAGCTAGTTGCATCAAAATCATTCACCATACATCATAAACAAATAAATAAAACTCTTCTGCTTACCTTCAGCATCTTTTTAAGCGCGCCTTCGTTGACAACCGCCATAGCTGATCTCCTAAACCTTTCTGGCGATCTTTTAGAAATAAAATAAAGTAATATTAACTGTAGCTATAATGTTAACCGGCCGCTCAGCCAGCTAGGTTAGCTAGATTCAGTAACCCTGGCCTGGTCCCCGGCTAATCCAAGCCAGGGCCAGGAAACTGTCAAACCGAGATACTCTATTAAATCTTAAGTTCTGAGACAAGTACAACACGGCTACCTGGTATATCACGCGGTTAAAACTGTCTAGGTAGTAATTCAGTCATTTATGGAAACCTCCGAGTCAAGTGTAGCTCGTCGAGAAAGGTAAATAAGGCAAGTGCACTTTGCCAAAATGGACAGACAGCTCGACTTCTTTCTCAAACTGGGTGTAGGTTTCAAAATAAAAGTCTTTTATTTTCATCAACAAGCTCTATATGGAGACATCACTACCCAAAATATTCAATGAAATGGAAAAGCACATGCACATCGATCTGTACAGGTCAAAAAGTTTTTTTCCACTATACATCCTTAAATGCATCCACTTCAGAAATAAGCCAGAATTATTATAATAGAAATGAATATGAAAAATAGTTATGGATGTACACTGAAACCAGGACAATCAATGTTTTCTAATAGACTGCAAACAAATATGCATCCATTCAAAATTCAAAATTTACATATAGAAGAATCTGAGGGACATGCTTCAAGTCATAAACAGGACTATGTTTATCTTATTGTATTTCCATTAGGTTGTGTGTACCCCATCATTTACTACATAAATTATATATAATTCAATATGAATATATACAATTACATACAAAATATGAATACAGTTTGTACAGCTAACAGTTGGTTTCATTATTTCCTTGGAAAGGTACCCCGTCCTCTCTCTGCAGTGTTATGTGGGAGTTGTGTCGTGTGGAGCTAGTCTGTGAAATTCTCTGAGTCTCTGCTCCTAAACCTGTGGAAAATATGGTAACTGTTAGAATAGGGAAGAATAATAAGGTTTACAGTTTCAGATTCTCAAAGATTTTTATTTCTGACCATAAACACATTTCAGGACCAGACACTTGATGTTAAAGGACTTCTATCCTACATTTTCTTGCCTTATTCAAAAAGCAGCCTGGGCTTTAACACTTGTTATAATGTCATTATGAATGTGTGCAGCTAAGCTGCTGTAGGCTGAATAGATGGATTTATGTTAATATTGTGACATCACAAAAATTATTAATTCAAAACGAGCTCTTTTTCTTTTATCTTACTTTCCATATATGGACTTGCTAACTAAAATATTATTACTTTGAAATATTTACATTTATTTACTAAATAAAGCTCTTATATTCCAGATTAAAGCAAGAAAATGTCCTTTTTGCAGTGATTTAAACCCTGTAATGTTCCACAGAATGGAAGGCTAAATGTCAAGCGTGATATCAGCCTGTGTGATGCAGTTGTTTACTTCATTTTCTTGGACATTTGTGTGTTTTACTGGCAGGATTAAATATCCTTCCTGTTGTATCTATTTTCCTGGAAATACTGTGATACAAGGACAGAGAGAGCTGTTGTTATGATCCAGTTGAAAGCCTTGTTATCAAGATGGCACAGAAGCTGATGTGTATGGTATCGTTACAGACACCAGCATTTCACCAGCATCCCTGTCTTGTTACATTTTCAGAGCACCGAGTTTAAAACGTGTCAGAGGAGGAAATGATGGAGTTTGTGTGCAATGAGTCAGTGCAACACTAAAAGCATGTAGGTACCTGGCCGCATACACAATGGAGGCGTTTCACCAAAGACAGCCATTATCACTTGAATCAAGCCATGGAGGTCACACTGAGTCTAGAGAATCAGATAAACACAGAACAGATTCTTGTAAGGATGTGATAAACTGGCCACTCAGACAGCAAGTGTTTAGAGACTGTTGTTCCTACTGCATAAATTATAACTAGGTCATAGTTCCTTTAACCAATATCTATAATTATTATAACCATATTATAACAGTGAAGGAAAACAACATTAGTCTGTTTTTTCCCCTTTTTAAGCTACAGTACCATGCAAAAGACAGAGACCACTCTGATGGGAGGTCTAGAACCACGGCCTAGTCCCATTAAACCATAGGTATAGTAGTTATAGCAGCATTATAACGTTGGAGGAAAAAAATGTTTTTTTTCTATTTTGTAAACTACAATTTTAATTAACTATAACTAGATCCTAGTTCCATTAAGCCATATGTATAGCCATATTATAACCATATTACAACTAGAACCCAGTTTGATTAAACATGGATTTCAGACTTACATGTCTCCACTCATCCAGATAAGGTAGTAGAATCTGGCCATTGCTGTTCACATGCCTACTTGGAATGATGACCATCTCTTTGGTGGGTTTCACATAGCAGACTGGAGGAGTGCGGGGATAGCTTTCCTCTGGCCACAGACATAGAGGGATGTTATAAATGTTCCCTGTTACACAGAATATTGTGTTCCTTCATATATCACGGTGCACGGCTCAAGCTTGAACCTTTACTGTATACCTTTATTAAACATTAACATTTTTTATTATAGCATATCAGACAGGAGTCTAATTGTCATGTACCTTAATAGTTGTAAAAGGAAAGGGTCAGGTCACTAACCTTGATACAACACCGCCACTGTTCCTACTAGGCTTATCAGCTTCTTCACAGTGCCATCATTGAAAACTGGATCAACACACAGGCATCATTTTTAATGTTATGAATGTTTTAGTGTTGTTTGGTTTAAAGAGCACCAAACACATTATATGAAGTACAGCTGTAGTTGTAAATGAACTAAAATGAATATTATTCAGGATTGTAATGCAAGTCACTCACCAAATCTGTCCACGACCGGCTGTAGGTGCTTGTACTGGGATATGACAGTCACAATTTCTGACGAGACCTCTTTTCTGTGATTATACGTCTGTGAAGATACAAATTTGTAATAAGATCTCAGTATAGCAGCCTGATACACCTTAGCACACTGACCTGATTGGGTCGATATGAGCAGAAAATGCTGACTTGATGGGGGAAAATGAGCCTGACCCACACTCAAATTCAGTAATTACTGAGTCATTCATAGATCTGAATTAAAAGTCTTAAGACTAATATCCAAATAACAAGCTTACTACTGCAGTTTGAGTGGTTATAGAAAAAGACACTGAGCTCTTACCTTGGGTAACATTTTCTTCACCAGTCCTACAGTTGTAATTGTCATGATGCTACTGACTAAAACAGATGCATCAAAAGATATTCTCTTGAATTCAGATGAAGAAGAAGTGCTGTGTGTTTTGCTCTTTGCTCTAAGCAGTAAATTAACCACCAGCTTTGGGTCCTCCTTCAGGTTTATTGCACGCTTATGGCCTTGCCTGAGTGCAACAGCCAATAGCATTAGAGCAGTGAAATTCAGGACAATGAAGATAAGCTCAGAAACACCTGCTATTACATTATTGCAAAACATTGCAGGTAAACATAAAGCTGGTCTTATCAAAAACAACTGAACAAACAATTCTATATGAATTACGTTAGTAACAAATAGACAGAAGATTTAAGGATAAATTAAGATAAGAAAATATTAGATTACCGATTAATACACAGACACACTTTTACCTGCACGCACACACATAAATGGCATGTCTGTCTTGTGCTGTGGTTTATTCCATCACCAATTCTGATGAAACTGTTGTGCACCTCTTCCTGGTTGGCCTACATAAAAATTATATTACACCTGTTGCCTATTGCATTATCAGGAATGACAAATTCCAAATGTGTTTCCGGAGTCTTCCTGCGCTCTTCCTTATGATTACTGGCCAGTGATTAAAAACAACAAAACATTTTTCCAAAAGGTTGTTATGCATGCTGCAGTACAACTGTTGTCTGGTTTTAACTTCACTGGCATTACATAGAAAATATTACAAAAACTCTGGGTAAATTAAATGAGATCCTTCAAAACAAAGGACAATATGGAAATCTGTAAAATGTGTAGACATGAAGCCCACCTGTAGCTGAAATCAGAACAGTAGATGGCGTTGTAGAGCTGATAGACCCTTTCTACACATTAACACTTACTGTAAACCAGTTTATTTTTTATGATCATTTGTACAGAACAAGTCACGAGCTGAACTAGAGTTTTTATTTCCACTGTTTCACTTAAAAAATGCATATGTAACATGAAGAACCAAAACTATGTCATGCATGGATGCCAGAAACAGGAGCTTCATTTGTATGCCAAACATTTGAACACCTCAAGGGGAAATTATGTTTTGGTGATTTTCTTTATGAGAATAAGTAACACATCCTTCACAGACAACACACTGAAATAGGGAATTTCTGCCAATTTTACAGCAAAATGTCTATTCACTTGCTGTGTATAATATATTGGGGGGAAAAATTGAAGTGTGCAAAAGTACAGTATGCACTCAAACTTTTGCATACACTGTAGGTAAACAGAGGTCTTCTTACAGTTTGAAAAAAATGATCAGCTCTAATTAAATTGTTGAGTTCAGAACAGTAGATGTTTACATATTTGCCCATTGTTTTTACCTCCAAACAGTTTGATATAGTATTCTGTCTGAAGCCACCAATCTGTCACATAAATATTTACATCAATCACTTTTGATACAAATCTGGAATAACAAGGTTCTGCAGTTGTCTGTACAATAGATTTAAAAAATCTGTAAGATCTTAAACCAAACATGTAGGACTTTAAAACAAATTTTATTGGAATCTAACAATCAGAACAACCGCAATACCAGTCGGTTTGTTCAGCACTTCCACAATCAGTTTCTCTTGTAAAATACGTACACATAAACAGCCACACCTACAGTATCTAGTGCTGCAGCAAAGCACAGTCCCCATGGTTATCGCCACAAACTCCCAATTCACAAAAGTTACATGTTAAAACGAAGACATGTTAAGCAAAACAAATGTGGCTAACTGTCAAGAAAACAGAGACTCCTGTGTGGGATGTCTTTCCTTTCTCTCTGCAGTCAGCAGTGAGCAGTCTCATCTGCAGACCTGTATGCCTTCTTCTGACAGGAACAGAGGGGCACAGGGTGCCTGGGATGAGGTCACTAGTGTCCAGTCTTTAGAATCTGAGCTTTGTTTTGTGATATCGGTCACGAAAGGCCTGATGTCCACGTAAAAGCCAGTGTTGAGACTTATGAGAATAATAAATTAGATGAAATCCACGGAGCTGCCCAGTATTAGCACACTGGAGTTAAAGAATATGAAAACCAATACAAGTCATTAGTGGTGTTTTGTCAGGCAGATGTGGACAGCCAGAGGGGGTCATCGTAGTCACAGCAAGGCAACTTACTCTGCCAAAATGTTCATTTTGCAGTCAGTGTAGCGCCTTTGTTTGTCTTTTGTTTTGCTCTCCAGCTGTGATTTGTGTCTTTATTCCTCCTTCTGTGGTCCACTCTGCCTTGCGGATCCATAGGTCCACTTCTCAACTCTGAAAGGTCGCCTGAAAAGGAACAGACAACAACATAGTTAGGATGGGTGCTATGATAATATGTTATTGTTATTGCAATAAATTCTAGTAAGTATTTCATGGTTATCATCAATATTTAAAGAACACAGACCGAAAACACATATTTTAGTAAATTAAAAAATTTAGTAAAGAGCATTTATTTTCTTCCTTGAGGAAGCCCAAGATTATTTGTTCATTGAATTATATCAGATGTGCTGGTGATTAATTTGAACAAGAGTATCATGATGAAGTCCTGAATAAGATCTCGGCTACTTTGGTAAAAACACAAAATTCACTTATTTTTTTGTTAACTGTAGTGTCATGTTTATATATATATATATTTATATATATATAAATATGTGTGTGTGTGTGTGTTATATATATTTTCAGTGGCAAAGACACTGTTACTGCTGAGATAAATAGTTTCAAACAATTCAATGAATCCCAGGAGATTCATTGAACAGCATTTTGTGTACCTGAAACATTGCATACATTTGTACATACATTGTGAAGCACTGTAATCTGTTGCCATACTGCCCATTTTCTTTATTTCAGGTTCTGGTTCAAATAAACCTAAAATTAGAGTTTAATGTTACTTTGTGCAATGCAGTATTCTACACTGCTGCTTTGTATCACTCGGCCTTATCAGTTTGACAGGATTCATGATTTTAAATCTTGTTTTTATTCAATATTCAACCAATATTCTCTCCAGCATGCAATACACAAATGCTGTTCTACAAGCTAATAAATACAACCGAATTCACATTAGTGTAACTCTTTCCTTAGTCGTCATTTCTGTTGCTATTCAGCAGGGAATGGAGACACCAGAGACAAGTTTAAACTCAAAGTTAAAGAAAAGACCCTGAACTGAGATCTCTAGCTTGCTAAAAATATTTCAGAAAATATCACTCTAAAGACTACCAATGCACTGCTGTAGGCAGATTCAAAATAGATAAAATCATAGTTACAGTTTTCATTTGGCCAGGCTGTCTTTTTAAAATTTTCGGTGAATCATGTTCTGCTCATGTTTAAGGGACCAAAATGCCTTTTTTATGCCTCCTACTGCTGACAAACATTACAGCATTGCAGTAATTATGAGCATCTGTACCTGATGCCTTTCTGACGAGGCTCTGAGGAGTAATGCACCTATGTGAAATACATTTGTTCATACAGCAACACATGACACTGAAAAGACTGATCAAGGACCAGATCCTCCAGCATACGATAACTGCATTTGTTACAGCATAAAAGAGAAAAACCAAAGCGTGTTCAGCACTCTGGTGCGTGTGACACAGACGACCCCAGATATCACAGCTTCCTGTGATTTGTATCTTCCACTTGGGTTGTTTTGCACTTCCTTCATGTACAGTAAGGGAGGCAGTAAATAACATTTCCTATTCACACAATGAAACTGCAGGGTACATTCAGACTACAGAGTTCCAAAAACGTCTACATGCAAGAATAGGTCAGCTTCATGGTAGTAAAGATTAATCTTATCTAATCAGTTTTAACCATAAACAACCAGCATGAATACACAAAGTTTGATCTGTAGATGGTAGCATGAAGCAGGGAGCCATGGGGCAACCTAAGCCAAGTCAAAATGTAACACTTTTCATATAGCTGAACAGGCTCATGCAGAACGTGTATTCCCACAGCTTCACTGCAAATGTTCACAGCAGACAGATTCCAATTTTTTTTCCAAATTTGCCATGAAGACCTTTTTTTGTACCACAAAAGTACTTTTCTTTAGCTCCTGAGTTATGTGTATAAGTTACAGAATTCACTAGGTGGCTGTAATATAGCATTGTTTTAGCATATAAACATCTCCCAGTGTCAGTTAACCAGGGGTTAGTTTTAACAGTGTTACAACTAAGCTCCCCTAGGAACAAACAAACTAACCCATATTCCTCCTATTTATAATAAAACCTTTTCATTTTTGGAATGTTTTATTCAGGGATTCATAAAAACGTGCTATAGATGTCATGTAAATAAAATATATTTCTGTTTTATTGTACTAATATTTGCTATTCTGCTGTGAAATTGAAAGTAAACCCACCAATGTTAGCCACAATATCTTTTCACTTTCGCTGCAGATATTTGATATATTTAGGATGGAAAGTTTATCTGGTTCAAACAACATGGGCATGTGCTAAATTAATTGTGTTTGCCAGACACAATTACCAGACATTTCTAGTGAGTGTTACAACTAGCCCCTCAATTCATCACAACTAACTGTTCCACCAACCATAAGGGTGAGTTATGTCATTTGAACTCACAACACTTTTAGCTAAATTGTTCAAACTAATGAAGATCTTGAAAACCTACTTTTCTGCGGAGTTTAGTTCCAACCTACATCTAAAATCCTCTCCTCAAATACCTAACACTAATACATCTAATCCAGCCAATCGAGGACTTCTAAAAAAGGTTAATCAACAAGAGCAGGTGTGCTGTGGTTGAAACTAGACTCTGCAGGAAGGTAGATCAAGACCAGGGATGGTGATCAATAATCTAGCATATCAATTCTATCTGCCATATCTGTATCTGTATTGTAGGGCTGACATGGACAGTAACTCCCCCGTCTTGTTATAAGTTTGTTTGCTAACAATTTACATCTGGAACATAGCATTGGCATAACCATGCCATAAACTTGTAATGGCATAATGTTCGATGTCATGACAACTTATGCTACATGTTGATTTTGGCTAAATGTACTCTAGTGTATGACACTGCTATATTATTGGTCATGACAACTCAAGATAGCATATCATCGCTATCCAAATGTCCAATCTGTGAAACAGTAACTTTACAGGAGAAGGCAAAACCACTCTTACCTTTCAATGCAAGTCAATCTAAAAAGATTTTATTCTAAGTGGTTTTAGAACATTCCTTTTGGTACATCGAATAATTAAATCCATGAAATTTTCACACAACGTAAAGGACAACTGGTATGTTGAAATGATGTAGAAAAATAAAAATGGACAAAAATGGAAATACATAGTTTTCTATGGACAGTAAAAATATGACATCTGCCATGATATGTTTATGGTGTGGCTATGTAAATGTTATGTAGCAAGGTTCAAGTAAAGTGTTAGTGTTTGTTTCATGTCAATACATTTTCATTTTTTTTGCCACAGGGTCTAAGTGACATTAAGTGTCTAAATCATTGCCTGTGGTAACTGACTATTTGCTTGTTTGGATCTGTGTATATATGTGTGAATGCATGTTTTAAACTGTGTTATGCACCTTAAATCACGATACTACACAGCGACAGCTCATACAGTCCTGTCCGCTTTCATCAGGAGGATTGAGTTTCCTTAGCTTGTGCTGTCGGATCTCTCGTACTAGTGTGTAGAAGGCATCCTCCACACCCTGTGAAGCACAGCATGCACACATTAACTTCCACCAGCCAGTAATCATCAGCAGAGTCACTGAGCATAGACTCAGACATTGTAGACATGACTGTAATAATGCTACAAGTCCATTAGATCTGATAGCAATCTGCCAGGGTGAGTCTGCTCTCTTTCACAGACTGAAATTACAGCCTGTGTGATTCCAAGCATCAGGAAGTTGGGAAATGTTTAATGAAGCCAGAACATTGAAAATTTACAATCATGTACACAACACTGTAGAGTCAGTCTGTGAAGATTCAACAGACAAAGGGTACAAAATTTAGGTCTCGTCTGAAGTTCTGGATTCTCCTTAATGAAGTACACTGTTGTTTTCATAACTTCCACTGCCAGCCTGGACCTGCCTTTCTTTTCTTTTTAATCTCTTACCCTCTCTCTATCATACTCAGAGATCTACATATTACCCAGGTCCCTTACATTCTTTCAGAAGTGTGTTTCTGCCATGGCTTTTCCACTCTGTCTGACAGATTTCCTCTTTGACTTCTAAGAGCTTCTACATACTACATAGTGTACTGCGCAAATGTTAGAGACCACCCTACTTTCATTTATTTAATCACCACTTAAGTCACTTTTCAGCAACAGGAAAAAGGCAGAAAACATATATTTAACAGATAATTCAACAGACACCTCAAAGCTTAGTTGGGTGTGTTTTTACTTCTCACACTCCAAGCAATCCCAAACACATACAATGATGTTGAGGTCTGGACAGCTCATTGTTTTGAAAACACCAGCAGCTTTTTTTTGGTAAGTACACCTTAATTTTCTCAGCAACATGCTTAGAGCTGTTATCTTGCCGGAGAAAGGATTTCTTCTCAGTGCAACGTTTTACAAAAGTTTTTTGCTGATGTATTAAAATTTGTTTAGACTCAGCAGGATTTATAATGGCTTCAACCATAAACAAGTCACCAAGTCCAGATGTAGGTACACATCCTCAAACTTGCACTGAGCCTCCTCCCACTTTGTCAAATAGTTGTAGAGTCTTCAACTGCTTCAGCAGTGAACATGCTGCTTTCTGTTAGATCTTAAATTTAGACCCACCTGTCCTTACAATAAACAACAGTGTCTCCTTGAATGTCAGTGACACCTTTGGGAACAGCTTTTGCTGGAGGGACATAGCTATAACTGGTCAGGTTCAGGTTTGGAAGGATGGAAGAATTAAAGTGGCAGTATAGGGTATACGAATTAAAGAGTGGACAAATCAAAAACTGATAGATCTGATAATACACTTAGCATTTTCCCTAATTATCTGTCAAATATACAGTACTGTGCAAAAGCTTTAGGCATCTCAGCGCACAATTTACAACCATTTATCTTAGCTATGAATGAATTTTTGCCTATAAAAATACTATATATAATTAAAATGTAAAATAAAACAAAGAAATCTGAATTTATTACTTTGAAAAAAAGTAGAAAATATATCTTGTGAGGTAGATTGAAGAACAAAGTTTGGTTCCACATTTCTCCTGGATGCCCATCACTGCTATCACATGGAATTATTAAATTCCATCTCCAACACTAATGATTTAATTGAATGATGCACTGATTATCCAAAATACATCCCGAATGATAACTACACTTAATAATGGTCTTCCTCAATTAGAGGTTTGGAAACTGTTAAACACACACTGACACACAAAATCACTACTTTTTGTAATGTTATTTGTAATTATTTCAATATTAGTGTTTTTGAGCAAATATATGTACTACCCAGAAACAGCTTTTTAAATCTTTTCTCAGGTGCCGAAAACATTTGCACAATACTGTACATTTCCCACTTTTTTCGGAATAACTTGTACTTAATAGACGATCTAACTGGATATAAATAAACTAAAGGGTGGTCTCTGACTTCTGCAGAATGTTATATAATTTAAATACATGCTGTATATTATCAGCTAGTGTTGTCTCAGCTTCAGAATCATTTTGCTGATGAAGGACTTTTGTCCAAAACATCCTGTTTCTCTGAAAACGTTGTATAAACACGTACACATGCTGAGAGAAATCAGTAAAAGGATGCAGGCTTTTTTGACAAATTGGTCAGTTGAACTCTAGCCTGTTTCTAGGCTTCTGGAGTGGATGATGAAAACAGTGACATTCTCCCTCTGCAATCATCAGCCTACCAATGAGTCATCATCACCTGCAGTTTTATAGAAATGCACTCATCTTACATCACTCTATGTGAGTAATGGAGCCTGTGTGTATGTCAAAGCATAGAAGTAACACGACAATGTCATTTCACAGTCCTTCTAGTTTGCAAATAAAAACCAGGAGTGTCTTTGCTGCTCACTTGTCTGGTCTTGGCTGAGGTCTCAATGTACGGGATGCCATAGCTGCGTGCTAGCTCCTGCGCTTGCCGCGTGTCCACTGTGCGAGCAGGGAGATCACATTTATTACCCACAAGGACCATTGGCACATCGTCCGAGTCCTTTACCCGTTTGATCTGTTCCCTGTGAGAGGGGGTACAAAGTTGGGGGGGTGGGGAGTGGGTGGATTAATTGGTGAAACACACAAAGGAAAGAGAAAATGAATATTATGCTGCTGTTGTGCTGATAATGTTTTGCAAATTTATGGCAAACTGATGCGCAGGTGCATATAACCCATGTCCTTGCTTACAAGCTTTTAGTTAGCCATAAGGCTAGTGGTGTACAGTCACCTTGCTGTGTGCTGTTCCGGATTGTGACAGTTGTTTCTGTACTGGTTGCTAGCCGATTGAGGGGCATATGAGTAAGACGATGCCACTGTGGAGTCCGCATGTGTGGTTGCATATGTGTGTGACAGGCAGGAAACGTAACAGAGTATATGAGCTCCTGTAATCCACTGACAGTGTGAATAGTTTAACCTTTAAAATAATTATCAATGTTTTGCTATACACTCAATTTTAATTATATTTAAAATTAATTTAAAAGGACCATATCATACTTTATCCCGTTTTTCAACCTCTCTTTATCCCTTAGAATTAAACAGGTTGTTTATGTCTTTTTGTCGTTAAGATTGACATTTGTGAATGACTTCAGTTTTAAATGGTTACTCTGTATTGTGCATCATTCAAAAAGCATTTTGGACTGAAACACATCACAGGAACTTCTTCTTCTTCTTTCGCCTGCTCCCTTTAGGGGTCCCCACAGCAGATCATCTGCCTCCATCTTGCCCTATCGACTGCCTCCTCTACTTTCACACCAACCATCTCCATGTCCACCTTCACTACATCCATAAACCTTCTCTGAGGTCTACCTCTTCTCCTTCTACAGCTAGAAGGTGTCCAAACCATCTCAACCTGTCCTCTCTGGCTTTATCTCCAAACTGCTCCACCTTCACTGTCCCTCTGATCTGCTCATTTCTAATCTTGTCCATCCTTGTCACTCCCAACGAAAATCTCAGCATCTTCATCTTCGCCACCTCCAGCTCAGCCTCCTGTCTTTTAGACAGAGCCACAGTCTCCAAACCACACATCATAGCAGGACGCACTACTGTCTTGTAAACCTTCCCTTTCACTCTTGCTGCTATGCTTCTGTCACACATCAGCCCTGACACCCGTCTCCACCCACTCCATCCTGCCTGCACCCTCTTCTTCACCTCCTTTCTACGCTGTCTATTGCTCTGGATGGTTGACCCAAGATGTTTGAAGTCATCCACCTTTACGACCTCTACTCCTTGCATCTTCACCTTTCCACCTGCCTTCCTCTCATTCACACACATGTATTCGGTCTTGTTTCTACTGTCCTTCATTCTTCTCCTCTCCAGTGCAAACCTCCACCTCTCCAGATTCTCTTCCACCTGCTCTCTACTCTCACCACAAGTTACAATGTCATCTGCAAACATCATGGTCCATGGAGCCTCCTGCCTGACCTCATCTCTCAACGTTTCCATCACCATTGCAAACAAGAAGGGGCTCAAAGCTGATCCCTGATGTAACCAGCATTAACCTTGAAACCATTTGTCACTCCAACTGCACACCTCACTATCCTCATACATGTCCTGCACCACCCTAACATACTTTTCAGCTACACCTGACTTCCTCATACAGTACCACAGTTCCTCTCTTGGCCCCCTATTATATGCCTTCTCTAGATCCACAAACACATCACAGGAACAATTATTTGTAAATAGGACGTTTTTGCAGCTTGTGTTCCTAAATGGGCCACATAAACTGGGAAATGAGAGATATATTTTAAAACTTTACCAATGTTTACAAACTACACCAAAGCCTTTTATTTAAAATTTCATGATCAGGGCCCTTTAAATACATGATATGTTTTACTTTTAATTTATATTCTGTACTGAGTTTAAGTGCAACATTTATGCATTTGTTTGAATGTCAACTGAGAAAAAATATATTTTTCCTAGTCCTGTTACAATCAATACATTTTAGCTGACCACTGCCATTTAATTGTCTTTTTTTTCATTATTAATTATTTTCATGGTATAAAATGCCCCCCCCCCCCCCCCCCCCCCCCCCCCCCAAAAAAAAATATTTCATCAAACTCAAAACTACAATATCTGCTTTTCCCTTACAAACACAAACATGATACTGATTGAAAGAGCAGAATTGGCACAGTTGACAGAAATTCTCTTGTTTCATGTTTCAGAATTCCTGTTTCTCGTTACCATGAGCTACAACAATTAATATGAAATTACAACTGCAACTTCTACTGGTTGAGTCTTACTAGCATAATCTACCAAAACAAAATAAAGTCCACTATCAAGAGTGCACTGTCCATAAATAAAAAAACAGCATATAATCCATTTATCATCCTTTTCCAGTTTTCCTTTTATGTCCTTGAGTGCTTGCTATCTCTCTTCCATCCTCCTGCCTGCTCTCTAATTGGGTTTATATTGATTTCATTGTCAGCTTATTGTAATCTTCCACTCTGAGGCTATATTTCCTTTAGCCACAACAGATGCTAGTGACACTGGTCAAAACTGTGGTTTGACAACGGAAGAGGACAACAGAGGTCATATTTTGTCTTCTTTCTCTGTATTTTTGCATTGCAGTCAAGGACTTTGGTTTGTAAACATTACTGAAATACAGCTTAGATTTTCATTTGCAGGTTTGAAGCACTGTCCATTATCCACAAGTGTTGCTCCCCATAATCTCTTTTGAATTAAAAGCAATAGTTGATCAGTCAAGACATGTCTGGTGTCTGAAGTTTGCTTCTTTAGTTTTGCACTGGAGCTATGAGGCTAATGTACCTAATTAGCACTGTGCAAAATGCCTACCTAAATGATCACACATTTGCCTCAAATCATGTTGAGTTGTTAATTAATCTCAGATAGACTGTCTTATTTGTTTCCTGAGACTGTATGACAAAGTGTTATCTATAAAAATAGGCAAGTCTGAATTCTGAGAACAGTATATCATAAATTGTCAGAAACCAGATAAGTAACTTTGTCTGAACTTCACACTAAAAGTGTGAAGTGAACTACTTGCTCAATTGAGGATGTAATTCATACAGGAGAAACAGACCTGTACTGGTGAATGTCCTCAAAAGACTTGGTGTTATTGATGGCAAAGACACAGAGGAAACCCTCTCCTGTCCTCATGTACTGGTCCCTCATAGCACTGTACTCCTCCTGTCCTGCTGTGTCCAGGATGTCCAGCAGGCACGTCTCTCCATCAATCACCACCTGCTTCCTGTAAGAGTCCTGAAAAAAAGAAAAAAACACGTAGATATATCCTAAAGCCACAGCAATCAATGCCACGACAGTCCATCACTGAGACTCAGTATTCTATGCTATGATGTGTATGCTAAAAGATTTGATAACCTTTATACTAGAAAGCTCCGATACACACTATTAACCACTCAAATCCATTCACATCAGGACTAACTGCATTATTATAATGTGTCCTCATGGCTACTAGCCATTATACAAGGGCTAATTTATGACTAATGGAGAAATTTAGACTAATCCATTCATAAAAGTAAAGAGGAAAAGAAAAATCAAATCAAGTAGTCAATACAGTGAAAATACAGTTTCATTTGACAGCAGGGCTCAGTGCACGCAAACATGCAGGCCAGTGGTCTTGAATGTTAGTGCAGTGAGAGCAGCTATGAAAAGGACATTGTTTGTCCAGAGGCAGGCGTGGTGGGAAAGGAGAAAATAGAGGGCAGAAGGACAGTGACTCGCAGACATGTGGACATGCGCGCACACAAACCAACCCCACCCTGTGTCTATGTGAGCAATCACTGACCCCAGATATACAGACACCCTGGTTTCATATGACAGTAATAAGTGTATGAAAGCGAGAGAAATATAGCTGATAGCTGTATGTGATTGTTGGGAGAATCCAGAATGTTCTCTCCTTGTTTGTTTGTCAGTTCTTTCTCTGGATACTCAAAGAACAACTGCTGACATTAGGATGTTGGTGTTTTCTGCAGAATGTTTGTTTACTATGCTACAGTGAGTAATTCCTTAAGAGGTTTGTAAAACATTTCCATTTATCATTTTTACAAAATTTGAACAATTTTGACGTTTCAGCAGATGACCACACTGGCTTGGTCACTAGACTTGTATCAACAAACCCTGGCACAGTTTCCACAGTTTTTTAGAAAAATGTTTTCCAAGACTTCTCCAGGACAAATTCCATGACTTATATACATAACAGTTGTTGTGGTTGATGGAAAATGACACTTAAGTGCAGACATTCTTAACTCCAGACATCCCCTAACTGAGTGATTTACTGAGCACACACACTATTCATCAACCAATCAAAAAGCCCAAAAACAAGGTCCTGCTCATGTTTTAGGTCTTAAATGCAAAATCAACATTATGACGATTTCATGACAATAATAGATCATTCATTTATAACCTCAGAAAACACATTGCTTACCGAGTTTTGACTGAGTTCTCTAATTTTAAAATGTCCTCACAATCATCAGTTACATCTGTTTGGGGAAGAGGACTGAAGAATAATGAAATATTTCTCACACTGTGTGCAATTACACATTCCCCCAGAGAGGTCTCCAAATCCTTAAATCTCACATAGCATTGCTTTAATGGTCCATCTTTACACGCTTGTTTTGTGGCTTCACTAATATTTCCAGGTAATTTGATAAATTTTATTATTTAGTCTGCAATAAAAATCTATAAACGTAAAGCACAGCATGGGCACATTGACCACTTTGGCCAATAATGTGTCATTATTTTTATTGACTGATATGCTAAATAACAGATTCAGTTCTTTATTATTCTTGCAATTTTTTTCCACAGTTGTCAACTGAATTAATTTTAATGGTAAAAATAGTAAAACTAAGTTTAATTACAACAATTTTGTATAATATATTTATACATATTTGTTGTAATTGAGCTTCAGATGCTGAACTGAGAATGTGCATACATCACTTTACACCCACAATGAACAAAGACTAACTTGAACTGACATGCACAATCACACAATACTTTATCTATATGGTATACACTCACCCAACCACACACCCACACTTTACCTCTATGGTAGGGTCATATTCATCCACAAAGTGGTTCTGGATCAGTTGGATGGTAAGAGCGCTCTTGCCCACGCCTCCAGCGCCCACCACCACTAGCTTATACTCAGTCATCCTTTCTGCTCTTCTTCAGCTGCTCAGCCCTGTGGGATTCCAGAGTGAGATACACATTTTAAGCAACAGATTTACAGAGAAAAAAGTGGAAGAAACATAGACCAGCAAATATCACTACAGTTAAATTCATTTTCAGCACAAAATTACATAAATACACGGACACATGGCATGTGGTATACTGTGTATCTCTGCTATACAAATCAAACCTTCTCATATGAAGGAATCCTCAGCCGCCTTTGAGGCTCAAAAGCCCAGCCTGGTTTATACCAACCAGATGCACCTTTCATTGCCTCTGCTGATCTTATGATCCCATGTAAAGGAGTAGACCATTAAAGCAGTCAGCCAGGAATATAAATCAGAGGTCTTTTATTATGAGATCCATTTGAGCCCAGCACCCCAACAACTCCCTGAGCCAGATTTTATTAATGCATACACATCCACATCCAAGCACAGAGGCTAATTTAATACACAGTTACATATAATCTACAGTTGGTCGAGCAGGCATTTTGGTGAAAATGAACTGGTCTCAAAGATCTTTCATCTATTATAAGCATGAGCCAGAATTATTGTTGTCCTTTAGCTGTAAAATGCCTTACAATTGTCAAGGTGACACTGGAGGTCATATCCCTCTTCTATATTGCACCAAGCTATAAAGCCATAACAGTCATAATACTCCATGCACACAAAAATACTTAGCATGTTTAAGCATTTGTTCAATAACACTGCATAATGCTAGTGTATACAAGGTCATTCTTAGTTCACCTTTAAAATAAGCCCCATATAAAACCTTTAAAGCAGTTAGAATTCAAACAACCTGGTTTAATTTCAGAATTTTAGAATTTACTTTGGGCCATATGTTCTCTGCGCTTAGCTGAGCACTAATTTAAAGATTGAATTTTTTTATTAATCAAACCATACATCTAAAAAGTAAGTTTTTAATCACTTAACTTACTGAATTAAATCTAAATTATCAGTCATTTGACTACTTATTAAAAAATCTAAATTTGACTGAAATAGAAGTATGTAATCTATGTATCCATGTAATTAAATAATAATAATAATTAAATGTCGCTGTAAGATGCTCCTCCAAGGTATAACTACACAAAAATTCACTGCATCACACCAATCAGAACAAGTTTTGTGGCTTTTTTCCATATCATACTATATTCAACACTATGGGCTAATATCATGCCAACAAGGTCAAACCAAATTTTGTCAAAAAAAATGACATTTCTTGATAATCTTCAACTCATAAACTGGCTTGGGTAGATGTTATAATGTCAGTCTGATATCAACACCTAGTGCAGACAATCCAGGATGGTATAGTGTAGCAACACCTCTGCCTTCTGTGAACCTTAGATGTAGGCTGTGGTTTGTTCCCACGCCTGGGCATGCACCCTATCATGTACCAACAAGCGTCCTAGGGAAAGACTCCTAACACTTCCTTTGCCTACCTCTGTGACTTGCTCTGAGTATGAGTGTCTGCCATTTAAATGAAGTAAATGTAATATCATCTATTTCATCATCCAAAGTTTCACAGAAAATGTGAGCAGCCAAGCACTGGAAAAAAACTGAAGCATTGTTAACAGCATGACATTTCATTGAAAGATTTCGGACAAATTAAGGGCCAAACTTTGCTTTGGGGGATTTGCATGACACATTTCATCAAGAAATCCAGTGATGTCCATGAATCCAATGATGTCATTCTGGGACATGTCAGCTGATTTAATGTGACTCAGACACAAATCAAGCATGGTAACATTCGACAATTAAAGAATGAACTGAGCACATTGGTTCTGCAGGAACATGATTCAAACTTAGTATAATCATGGAAAAAGAAACAGCAAAAAAAACAATTCACTCACAACTAGTTGCTGAAATTACATGTATCTTATTCGTGTTTCATAAACTGTGAAAAACTGAAACTAAGAGCACTGTAGTAAGGCAACATCCTGTGCAGTAAATTCAGCAGACCTTGAGCATGGTCTATCTTGGTCTCAGGGTGTGTTGTCATATAATTAGAAGTATATTTGCCATTGTAAGCCCTGTGAGAGGTACAAGTGCTATGTCTGAGATCACAACAACTCATACATGCATAAAAGCTTCCTGACAGAATGAAGAACAACTGTAACAAGCACTTGCAGCCAAAATACCTTGGTTACCAAACTTCAGGGAATAATCCGCCGAGATAAGGGAATCAGGGATTTACAAAACTGCAACAGCATCATGATTCTCACTCAGTACCAGACATGAATCTAGCTGTTCATTGCCCAACACATTAGGGAAATATCTAAAAATAACCATAATAATAAGGATAACTTCTTATTAATTATTGATTACTTTAAATACATTTTCATTACTGTACAACTCACCTCAACCATGTTAAATACATTATTTCCTATTATTTAGCAGGCTGTTTAAATTATATTAGACCTCAACAGTATCAATCCTTTTTTCTAATACAGGCGATCATTGCTTGTTATGGGGTTGCCTACTTACCAATCATCACAGATACTCCACTAAAGGGCACCTCACCAATACACTAGGACACATATGCACGCACAAACACAATTATGAAAACAATAGGCCTAACTCACCAATTGTTCTTAATGAGAAATTTCTTCTTAACATGCCACTTAGGTAGTTTTCATGAAGATTTTGTCTTTCACCAATATTTTCTTATTGGGGATTTGTTCTTAGATAAGAACAATATCTACGCACACTCATGAGCACAAAGGTACAAACAATTCTGCGGTTTACGATTCTGACAGACTTTTTCTTGGGTCCTTTCTAAAGAACAAATTTGAGAAAAAAGATATTGGTGAATGGGGCTCAATGGTATGAATATCATGGAATAGTTTTTCATAATGAGAACTCAAGAGAGTGGTCACAGTAGTGGTTTTATAAACTCTTCATCCATTATACCTTCCAACATTAGGTGGAAGGTATAATGGATGAAGAGTTTCCTAATAAAATAAAGATTTTCCTACTCCTTCCATAACAGCGTAAAGCTATCTGGAAGAACCTCTATGTAATGAAAACTTTCAGGATAAGAACCAAAGCCTGTTATGGTTGATGATCTAGTAAAAGCACTGTGGTGTCTGTCAATCTGTAACCCCATCAACTAAATAAGGTACAGCTGGGATTCGCTGAACTTGATTCAACATTGGCCTATAAAGCCATGCCAGCAAAATGAGGAGAGAGCAGAAGAAGGGAAGAGCTGATTACAGAAAGCTCTCAGGTCTGATTATGTCTTGTATGCCATATTTAACATATGTCCAATGTTCTGGGTTCAAATAATGTGTAAATGAAAGAATATGGTGACTTTGGCCCTCTCTCTGCCCCACTCTCCTTATGGCAACCCCTCCTCAGGCCTAACCATAAGACTAACAAATGGTAAAGATCTACACACATCAAGAACAGTTGAGGCACGTTACAGGAACAAGGAACAACTGCTTCAACAGATTAGTGACACAGGTAGACACACAGCAGGACGAAAGCTTGTCAACAGGCAAATGCACACTCTGAAAACCCCTAACGTTCCACATAGTTTTTTCCTTTAAAGGGAAATTCCATGACTTTGTTAAACATTACTTTCACTGTTCTTCATGCTAATGCTGGCATGTGAATAAACATCCCTTTTCTCAAGTAGTGGAGGTAATACCAGTTCCTCTGGTATACCAGTAAAATTCTTCCTTAGGTATGAGTTTTGTCAATAACTCTTATACTTGTGTGCCTCAAAGAAGTGCAGATGGTGCAATGTACGAGCAATGCATACCACACTGAAGTGACCCCCTTTAGTTGAATGGCTGAGCCAAGGATGTTTCAGCCATGTTTAAAATGAAAATGAAAACGCAGCTGATTCTGTCATTTCCTACTGTCTAGTCCACTAAACCTGAAGTTGTCCACTTTGTTTTTCAGGCAGTGAACAAGAATGGCTGGTCATCTGAAGATAGCCTTAGCTCAACAAGACACCAGAGCAATCGCTGTACTTCTGACTCCTCTCATACTCCATTTCATACTCCTCTAGGAGACACAAAACTCGGACAGCTACATCAGATAAGGCTGTTGTTTCCAGGCCCTGTGCGCAAAACAAGCTATGGACCAGCTGATACTGCGAATGTGAAAGACTGGAATATTTTCCAAATTACAAATTCTGATGGCCAAAAGCACAAATGTATGAGACAAACAATCTGTTAAATTAAGAGAGAAAACAACATTTATGACCAAATGTTTGACTATATCACCTACTACTGTTCTCAGGCATCCAGTTTATTGAATAAATTGGACAATACATCTACATGTAGGCATCTGTGAAAAGTTCACATGCCAACAATATCTGCCCCAAACTAAGGCACCATATTTAAGACTACATTCAGACAGCTTTTTCTGAACACAAACAGCATTTTCACATGCTGAAAAGCAAACAAAAGCGTTTGGCAAACAAAGCATGGCAGTAATATAAAGTGAATTAAATATTATCTATCTGTGAAATTCTGCAGACATCAATGTTTGTAAAAGACACATTTTAAATTGTAATGAGAATCGTTCATTTATGAGGATTTAATGGTCATCAGCTATTTAAATCAGTAATTGTGACAAATATCATATACAGGTTGGGCCCTAGAGAAACACTGGGGCTATAATAAATGGATATAATCAATCAATCAATCAATCAATCACTCTCTCTGTCTCTCTATGTATGTATGTATATATATATATATATATATATATATATATATATACACACACATATATACACTCTGATGTTTAAAAAAATGAACTCTTAAACGCTCTCAAACATGATCTGTGAAGATGATCTGCTTCATTGAGAACGTCTGGCTTCCTCCTACCATTGGACAGACAACTGCTGCCCTTTCTATTTGTAGCTTATTTGAATACAGGCTGCAAGTAGCTTGCTCTGAAATAAAAACACCAGACTAACCCATGCACCTCAACCAAAGCAGGTCACAGAACAGTCAGTGAGGATTAATAATACAAGCAAACAGATGGAAGTGAATGTGTTCACTCTCAGTCGCCAGCACTTGTTCTTGCTGGGGCGTTTTGTCTGTTGATAGTGGCGCTGAGCGAGGGCTTGTGAGCCCATCGAATGTTCCCTAGTGTCTGTCTCTCTCTCTTATAATTAGTTACTGAGCAGAGTCTGCCTTCAGAAAGATAATGAGCCCTCTAAGCACCAGCGATTTGTGTCTGGGACTAGCTGCCTATTGCTGGGGAAATCAAAACATCAAAAGCTAAAGTTCCATTTTCAATATCAGTGATCGTGACAGTAATTCTGTATTGCCTTTAGTACAGTTTTTACAAAGAAAGCAATTGACAGAAACCCTGGAATACTATCTGGGTCAACGTTCTTGAGTCAGAAAAAGCAATTTCCATGCAAAGAGATTTTAAAGGAATACTACATCATTTTTTAATCGGGTCTTTCCCACACGCGTAGCATGAGGCTGGTTTACATTATGAACCATAACATACCTGTACTTACACAAAACCTAGAAAAAGAATGGACTCAGAACACATCCTATAGAAGTTAAAGCACCTGCCAGCAGGTGTCTATTGTAAAAGTGCTGAGCAATGGCTTTTCTGTTCGTTTTATTAAAAACCAGTAAACACTTTGAAATTACTGTCCATAGTAATCAACCATACACTAGAGGTATGGCAGAGAGACATTAGGCTGAAAATGTGGAAGTGTTCCTTTAAAATATCCCCATCACAGCTTGTCATGATACAGATCTCACATCTAGAAAATCTTCTTGAGTTCCCAGCATTTTTTGAGTTGCTGTGCTTAAGTGAAAACTGAAAGTCACAACCTTTGAAACACGATGTCCAGCCTAAAGACCTACAAAGTATGAGTGTAGGAACTAAACCCACCCAATCCTTCAGCTCTGCTACTGCACTACGCCAGGGGCTGCATATAGCATGTCACAGTGATCTGGGTAAATGAACAACTCATTTTGAAACTCTATAGCCCCCCAGGACCCTGAGGGTACTCTTACATGACAGCACAACGAAACTGTAAGTACACAAGTCCACAAACAAACCGAATGGCTGGAACTTACATACAACCATGAGGACAACAGGGCCATTGTATGTATGAGGGACAAAAGACAGCCCGTTTATGACTATGAATGATCAAGTGGCAATATTTTGGCATTACTTCTCACTTTTCTATGTTACAAAATCTGGTAAGACAGTATTTTTCCCTTTAAGTGCTGATTTCCTCCTCATATAGAAAGTCCATGAACTAATGTATTTACCCAGTATACAGTATAGAGTATGCACCCAGTGTGTAAGGGTGATATATATTTTTGAAATCTTTTGTTTTTAAATTAAATTAGCATTTTTCTGAGCCAAAGCAATCTGTTTAATACATTATTAGAGCATGAAGACATTTTGAATACATAAAACATTTTGACCCCAGAATTAAAAGGTGGAAATGTGTGCGCCATTACAGGACTAACTAATAATAAGCATCAATCTTAAGCTTTAAAGACTGAGAAATACAACATATTGTATTAGTTAAAGGATCCATTCTGGGCTAAGCTGTTAGCCTCCTACAGTGATAATTGATTTTCAATGGAGTGAAGATGGTAAAAGGAATCTCTCGAGGGAGGAGATGGAATCAAACACTGTGGAGCCATCAGAGAAGCAGGGCCAGACATCATCCCTCAAAATAACAGTGACCTCTGAAGCACGGTACTACAAAACTGTGTCCCACATTGCAGGCTCTACATGACAGAGCATTAGTTTGATGTGAAAAATAAGCTATTAAAAAAGACTATGTGATATTACAGAAGCTGTGTCAGCTACTGCACAATTAGACATGGCTTATATATATATATATGCTACTAGTGCCAGTGCCATTACATAATGGCTATGAAACCGCTCCCTCCACCAAAACAATACACAGCATGGAGGCTGAGCAAATGGCTAGGAATAAACGGGCTGTGGGATTTGAGCTGATATGGCATTTGGCAAACACTCTTACCTAGAAGTCTTACAGTTTGATCATTTTACTCAGGTAGGTGATGGCAGTGTTGCCCAAGGACTCTTATTGGTATAATGTAGGGCCCAGGCAGGGGATTGAATGCCAGTCTACAGCATAGAAGGCAGAGGTGTTACCCATTACACTATACCAACCACACTTATAGTTATAACATTCAGTTATAAGGCAAATGAGTTTACCACTTCTCTTTTTCCTTTATTACCAGAACCCCCTTGATCATCTCATGACCATAAGTGTGCACTGACACTTTGAGGCTGCATTTTTAAGATGAGCCAATCGGCTCAGTTGGAGGTTTAGGATCTAGAACAGAGATGAATTATACTTACATCAAATGGTAATTAATGTTTCCTTAAAAATGGTTTAATAATATCTACTTCTTTTTGGCCTAAGAATACAAATGAAAGGTTAGTCTGTATGCAGGCAACCCATTCCAGAAAAGTCTGTATAACAGACAACACAGCTCTCCCTGAGTACAATAAATATCAATCGCCAGACATCGAATCAGTCATCTAACTTTGGTTTAAAATATTGGTCAAATCTAAACATCTGTCTGGTCCTGACCATTGATGTTAAAGCAAACATCTGCAGATACCCATATAGATTCCCATATCATCATCCATCCTTGGAAACCTGTAAACTCATCTGCCTTATAACTGAATATTAGCTCATTTTTCATCATTTACTCAGCATTCGTCACAGCCTTAAATGAAAAACATTTCTGCTGTCAGATGTGAGCAAGAAACACTACAAAACCCAATACATGAATCCCACTCCCCACTAAGGTGACAAATAAACATGGTCATGCTCAGAACACAGACTGCAGCTTCAAGAGGGTGGACAGCTGTGTTGATATGAAGTCTGAAGCATCTGGTTTGATTCTGTATACATTCTGTACAAATCTACTAAATGGGCTGCTCAGCCGAGAGGAGGTGAGGGGAGGAGGAGGAAGCCACCACCACCAGCAGCGTGTACGAAGACTGTAGTGGTATGCAGCTTCCGCACTGCTCCCTCTTCACTCCAGTATGGTGGGGCGTCTCCTCTCCCTCTGCCTGTGAAGCCCACTCCCAGCTGTCACATGGAGCCAGCCCAAACTTCACTAATTCTCTCTGCCTTCATTAACACGGCGCTACTTCATCTCTGAGCCCGGCACGTCTGTTCGTTTCAGAAGTCTCAACCGCTTCTTCTCCCGTCATTAGGGACTCAGGCTGACTCGGAAGTTGTCGACAAACGCGCAGAATGTTTTTCTGTTCTGCCTCATTACAGCTGCGCTGCGGTCCGGACTGGCCCTCTCACTACGCCAGCGTCCCAGCCTGTTGCTCTAACTAACTGGTGTCCGTGTAAACAGAAATAACCGTCACTCTTCATTCTGAAGGACACCAGTGAACAGCTGTAAAAAACACCAACGTTTCTCCTGAAATCTCTCTCTCTCTAGCTGACCGCCCGACCAGCGCTGCCTGTGGGGAGCGTCTAGCTTTTCTAGCTTTCTGACTTGACGATTCAAAAGAAAGCAGCCGTTTCCCGTTAGCTGACGATAAACGAAACTCTGCTGTAACCGACATTTGCGGACTCGTGGACATGAAGTATTCCCGTTAATGATTCATCCTACTTACAACAAGCAGCGCTCCGGTGTGCCCGCGGAGAGATTTCGGTCCACTTGGTTACTCGGGCTAATGTTTCGGTGAAATTTCAGCGCAGGAGTCTGACCGCAGACAGACAGACAGAGACAGCCCGCCGTTCGGTGGTACACGACCGAAAACAGCACTAAAGCGGACAGCCCGCTCGGTTCTGGTCGGTGGTCTGAGTGTGGAGCTGGCTGTGGTCGCCGCTGTGTCTGTCTCAGACCGCTACAAACAATGTGCTCCTCCGTCCGACTGCAAAGGAGCGCTGCAGGCAGGCGGCGGCGGCGGCGGCAGCAGCAGCAGCAGCCCACGCCCAGCCCCGCACGGCAGCGCCGCCCAGGCCCACACAAGAGCCTCCAGTGGGGCTGCCGGGGGGCTGCAGCAGCTGACCACCGCCATAGCTCACATCATTGCGTTTTTTGCGGGAACCTCTCCTAATTTAGGAAAGCAGAAAGATGTACTAGGATGTATTCCATTCAAAATATTTGAAAAATATCAATAAAAATCTCCAGCAAGGATTCTAGCAATATTACGCCTGAGTGCTGAGTGGTTGGTGAGCTGTTTTTCTTTTACTGTTAAGTATGTACAGGGTCAAATGTTCAGCTCCGGTTAGACGTTACATCTTCCAGTTAGAACTTACTGCATTTTGTAGGAACAACTAATCCAAATCTAAAAACTAAAAACAAATAGAATAGAATACATACATATAAAGAGAGATAATAAAATAAATATAGTTGGTGCTCACTGCTGTTAAAAGAGACATTGCTTTCACACAAGTCGTGATGCTTTATTATCCAGCTGCTGCTGGCCACAGCCATACTGTACATAAGGAAACAGCTGGTTTCCTCACCCATCCATAGCAAAATGAACCAAGTGCAATAAATGCTGGAAACACGTAAACTAATGTACATGGCGAGTCAAAAGTCACAGGACAGGTTTTATTTTATTTTATATTTTTTAAATTATCGACTTTTATCTCTGGGGTCATCTCAGACAAATTGTTTATGCTGAGAAAATCTGCAACAAACACCACATTCAGTACCGCATCACGGAGGCTTGTGACAGCCTAAAAAAATAAAATAAAATAAAACAGTGTCCTATGACTTTTGACTCATCCTGTAGATTATGTATCTATATATGGTAGTCTTGGATTGGAGGTTAGGGAACCAGCCCTGCAACCGGAAGGTCGCTGGCTCGATCTCCAGAGCTGACAGTATGTGACTGAGGTGTCATTTAGCAAGGCACCTAACCCCCAACTGCTCTCTGGTCATTGCAGATAGGGCTGCCCACCGCTCTGGGCAAGTGTGCTCACTGCCCTCTAGTGTGTGTCTTCACTACACCTATGTGGTGTTTCACTTCACGGATGGGTTAAATGTGGAGGTGAAATTTCCCCACTGTAGGACTAATAAGGGTCACTTAATCTTAATGTCAAAGTGTTTCTTGTACACGCTACAACACACACATTTCACATAATCTACTTACCTCATTGTAATATGGAAGGGACGTCTATGTGGCTTTCTTGTTCTGTTGTGTTTATAATAAAGAATTTATTATTTTTAATTCTAAGCAGTATAAAAAAACCTTTACAAATATTTTTTTGTACAGCAACCTTAACAGACAGAGCAGCAACAATCAGCTAAATTCGTAGTATATAATTCGTTTTTATACAAGCAAATTATATATACTATATTATATATATAAAAGTATATATACTTTTAAAAAAATTATTTATTTATTTTCCTACACTTTCTTTCACAATTTGTATATATACATATATATATATATATATAAAACACAAATTGTGAAAGAAAGTGTAGGAAAATAAATTATTTTTTAAAAAGTGAATCGTTCATTTTCAAATTACACTTAATGAGCACAAATTTAGGGCATTTTTACAGCACATGGATTTTAAAGATTTGTAATAGAAAGCCGATTCATTTTTGAATGCCAACCCACCAAGAGAACGCACACATGTCTGACAACACATCTCAAACAGAAACAGGTCAAACAGAAAGAATGAATCGTCGACGTTAATGGACTACAACTCCCAGCAGCCCCTCCTGGGCCGTATCCAGGAAGGAATGTTTCCGTTGTCAAGCAAACTTCTTTCGCTAGATTCTACAACAGAGCCAGCTAGTTAACGCTAGCTAATCACTCACCTGCGGGGAAAAGGTGGAAAAACGTTACCCAGACTTTATTCTGACAGTTTAATGGCGCTTGTAAGGTAAGGAATGTTATGTCTTATTGTAGAAAATCCGTAGTAACGCAGTGGTCTTGTTGTCTAAGTTAGAGAACAGTTTTAAAAGGTTCAGTGTTGGACATTTTAACTTACATACGAGTAAATAAAAGCAGCGTTAGCGTTAGATAAGTATGTAGTTAATGAGATAAACGGTTAAATAGTAGCTACATTTGGGGAATTGTCAAAAAGATTTGGCTTGGAAATGATAAAAATGTGTGAAGTTGTCAGTTGTTAACAAAACTGTGTCTGCCTTCTCCAGGTAGCTGGTGACAAGAGAAGATGAATTGTTCACAGAGGCCACTTTCAGGTAGGCGGCCAGGTCCAGTTCGTTCTTTTGTCACAGAGTTTGATGGGTCTGGCCAAATAAACCCAAGCCCCGTCACTGCTGTGGACGCAGACTTACTGGTTGAACTGTACCTTTCTCCAGAAAAGCTGGTAAGTTAGTTCATCTTCATCTTCCTTTTTCCATTAGATAAAAGTAAAGTCCAATGTCAACATATTTTTATTAATTGCCTCACAGAGGAGTCTGTCTGGATCTGATGATCTAGATCAAGTCACAACCCTAGAGATGTGTGTTGACACCCGGCAGAACACCTTAGGCAACTTTGGTAAGATTGACATTCACAGTGATCTTCAAACACAGTTTTGTTCATTTTTTAAGCAGATTTCAGATTTAATGTGAGGCATGAAGAAACTGACATTACATATATATTATAATAATAGTAAACATTAGTAATAATGTTTGCTGTCCGGTGTCGACCATAGGAGGATGGGTTCCCCTTCTGAGTCTTGGTTCCTCTCAAGGTTTCTTCCTCTTTTAGGGAGTTTTTCCTTGCCACCGTCGCCGCTGGCTTGCTCATGGGGGCTCGGACCCGGATTTTCTTTCTTCTTTTCTCTTCTCTCTGTAATACTGATTGTTCTGTAAAGCTGCTTTGTGACAACACCTGTTGTAAAAAGCGCTATATAAATAAATTTTGCTTGCTTGCTTGCTAATGCATATCCACCTGTGGCCTATATTACAAAGTTCATCCGTAGCCATTTGTTTCAGTCAATTTTAGATTTCCATCAACACTACATTTTTGCTCTGAGTCGTGGTACAGCAGCAATGTCAGTCTTTGGTAGCACAGCCTGACTCTTCTCTTCTTTTGTCTTACTCATTTGTTCTTTATGGATTTCCTTTGACCCAAGAAAACCACGATTGTGCAATGTGTGCAGGCAGAGCGGAAGTTAATGAGGCCAGAAGTGAATCATGCCTCTTTAGAGATACTACTTGTGCTAATGATCAGGGTTTTATGAGATTGGGCGTGGTTGGAGGGAACCCAATGAAAGACCCAACTGATTTGCATCATGAGCTTCTGTGACATCTCATTAATTTGTCATGTTGCAGGTGTGTACTTGCCCAATCTTCTGCAGCTGAAAATGAACAACAGTTTGATCTTATCTGTTCGGTAAGGCTGTACTTCTCTTCTTGCTGTTATCTCCCTTGCTAAACATACTGTTTAGTGTCAGTAATATTTCAGTAGTGCATTCTGGCATTTTTTTGTTTTGTTTGGACAATTTAAATGAGAGAAAAATAGATTAAAAAATAAAAATCAGTATGTTTCCATGTCCACCTGCATGTATTCTTCTTGATCTTTTTGTGGTGTTAAAATATTATCAGCAATATATTCTTTTATTAGACATTATTATACTTTTTGTTTTGCAGGGCCTATATCCTACATTTTTACTGTATTTTATTTTCCTCCCGAGAACCTCTTTAAAGTTTTAACATTGGTTTATGTACCAAAAACAGTCACAATTCACTTGAACATTTTCCAATCTCTCCTCACCTCATTTTTAGACTGATATATGTAAACTATCACTGTTCTGACTGGCTTCTCTATTTTGTACCTCATTCAAAAAGCGGTCTGGGCTGATACACTGCTTAAAACTTCAGTGTGAATGGATTGTGCTAAATTGCTGTAGGCTAAATAAGATGATATAAGTAAATGGAAATTTTTTTGTGACATCACAAAACCAATGAATTCAAAAAGAGCTGTTTGTACAACTGTTTGTGCAAAAAAATAAACACACACACACACACACACACACACACACACACACACACATATATATATATATATATATATATATATATATATATATATATATTGTTGTTGTTGGAAGAAAACCTCATATCTCTAAAATGGTAACTTTACAGGAGAAAGAAAAAACCTACTTTACTTTTAATGTAAGTCAGTGCAACCAGACATTTTCCCAGGTCATTTTGGGCCGTTCCATTTGGTCCACTGATCAGGAAATTCATATACAATGTAAAGACCAATAGGAATTTTTAAATTATGTCAAAAACTGAAAAATGACAAAAATGTGTGTACAGTGTGGACTGGGCAGTGAATGGTAGTCTTGAGACTTTAACAGTATTTAAAACTGTTTTTATGCACTTAATAATCTGATAACTGCAGAAAATCTGATTTTGACACTAATTCGTTCAATGTGTATATATGCGCTTGGATTCAGACAGTAATCAGATTTTTGCTTTTGCTGCCTGCCAATAAACACACATAATAAGATGTAACATGAACATACTGTAAAAGTCAAACATCATTCCGTGGCTTTTTTAAAGAAACATTGAGTCTCTTCACTGGAAAATATGAATGTACATCATTTAGAAGTTTAGAAGAATATTTCAATTCTTAATTTCGTCAAGCATGTGGTTGGTTTCAGTATTGCTTGAAAAGTGTTTTGCTGCCATCTCACAGGTGCTGTATTAAACTCTGCTTGCTGTTTTCAGGATATTTGCAGATGCGCAGACTGAGAAAAATGAAAGAAATCAGAGTAAGGGTATACATGCGCTGAAAAACCCAACCTAAAATCTTGCTTTTTCTATCCTTTTAATATAATTAAGCTTTACAATCTTATTTTTAAAAATGAAAAAACGGTGCCAAAATGTGAACAATCCCATGGAAGAACCACTTTTGGTTCTCTGTAGAAACTTTGGATGGGGTTCTTGAAAGAACAATCCATCAAGAGTTTTTTTTTCTTCTCCAAAATAAAAGTTAGCCCATGACGACAAAAATTGTGGGCACTGGTCTGTGGCATCACAACAAAGAACACTTTTTGGCACCTTTTTTATTCTGTGTAATTTAATCTGTAGTAACATCATTATGTTTGTTTAGTACAGCAAAGTGAAAGCAATACAAAATAATTAGACCATTTATTTAGAATAATCTGATTACATTTATTGATTTAATAAGAATAACTCTAAATGCATTCAAAACAGCTTGGAGTGTGAAAATAAAATATGAGTGTAATTGAAATTTCTATTAATTTTAGGTTATATCACATTGTGATTATTTTAAAATTATACTAGAGTATGTAACCTAAATTCAAAGGAAATGGAAGTGGACTGGAATTTTGCAGAGTGATGCCTCTTTCCTCAGTAGAATGCTGTGATCTGTTAGGTGATACAGGTGCATGGTCTCCAGTCCCCTGGAGATAAGCCTGAGCTGGAGTATAACACTCAGCCTTAGAGAACAGAAAATCCCATTTCCTGAATGTGGTGATGTTGCATATTTAGAAGTTGACCCCATGTCTCAATGGACGGCTTTGTAAATCTAACTCATCTGGAGAACAGGTTCACTTGCCACTCACACAAATGGGGAAAACATGTGTGAGTGTTTGAGTCTGAAAGGTGGACACTGGTATTAAACTCTCCATTACTGATTGTGATTTTTTAAAGGACCCATATCTTGGAATATTGAACTTTTTGTGCACTATGTAAAATTTCCTTGTTAAAAAGGCATGCTAAAATATAGTGTCCGTTCCCGTGCAAAGCCTGAAATTGTCATAGGTATTGGGTCAGATTAAAAGATGTCATATGTGTTTACATATTAACTTTAAGGCACAGGCTCAAAAGGAAGCTCTGAGTCGGTGTTTAGGAGTCAAATGCAAACTCAACATTGTACCGAAGAAGATATGACAACAACAGCAGATAACAATTAATTTACATTCTCAGAAAACATTGCTAAACATAAAGGCTTCACCAAGTTTTGACTGAGTTCTCTTTGAATATTCTTTAAATACACATGCAATCATCAGATTCAGGTGCTCAGGGAAGGGGAACACAACAGGCAATACATGTTACATGCAATTATATGCAGTTCTCTCAATTACATACCGTTGGAACCAGGGAGGTCGTTGAATCCCCAAAACTTAAATTGCGTAGCTTGAAATAAAAGAGTTTGATGTAGTATGTAAACGTTTCAAATCATACTGTCCACTCTCCAGTCCATGCAGTCCAGATATGGGACCTAAGATGCAAAAAAAGCTCGTTTTAAATAAATTGTTTTTGTGATGCCACAAATAATGACGCATTTTAGTATATCCACCTATTTAACCTACAGCAGTTTAGCCCTGTCCATTCATGTTAAAATGATAAGGAATGTTTCAGCCCAGGCTACTTTTTGAATGAGGTGCACATTGGACAGCCAATGAATTCACATATATTTTTACATACATCAGTCTTAATGGCACAGCTAGCATCTTTGAGTGTTGTTTAATATGACAGCAACAATAAGATATCAGATCCCAATCTCAAGACACACTCTGAACCAACACTTTATTAGGAGCACCTGTACATCTACTCAGTCATGAAGTTATCTAATCAGCCAATCAAGTGGCAACAGTGCAGAGCATAAGATCATGTGGATACAGGCCAATAGCTTCAGGTAATGTTCACATCAACCTTCAGAATGGGGAAAATGTGATCTCAGTGATTGTGCCATGATTGTGGCATGATTGTTGGTGACAGATGGATTGGTTTGTGTATTTCTATAACTGCTGAGCTCCTGGGATTTTCATGCACAACAGTATCTAGTGTTTAGAATAGTGCAATAACGAAGTTCTCTGGTTGGAATCACCTTACTGATGCGAGATCAAAGGGGATTGGTCAGACTAGGCTACAGTAACCACTCTGTAAAATTGTGGTGAGCAGGAAAGCATCAGAAAATGCACAGCACGTCGAAACCTAAGGTGGATGGGCTACAACAGCAGATAGGCTCACCAAAACTGGACAGCTGAAGACTGGAAAAAATCTAGCCTGATCTCATTAATCTCAGTTTCTGCTTTGTGTCCATTAATATATTGCTTGAGTAGCCTAGTATAAGTATTGTTGCTGACCATGTGCATCCGTTCATGGCCACAATTTACGAATCTTTTATTAATGGCTACTTTAAGCAGGGTAATGCACTGTGTCACAAAGCAAAAGTCATCTCAAACTGGTTTCATGAACATGGCAATGAGATTAGTGTTCTTCAGTGGCCATCCTAGAGTTGAAGTCAGTAGATTTAAATTTTGGATGTGTTATAATGGGAGATCTTCCAAAATCTTGTGGAATCTATGCCACAAATCACAGGGGTTAAGCAGTACATTGTATGAATTAGTCACTTGTGTGTGGGCTCAATTGCGGAAGGGAGGAGAGGGAACAGACAGTGGGACAGGAATATTGGACAGCTCAAAGCTGACTGGGGACTTGAAAGACGTGATACCATTTCCTGCTCTGGGATGGTGGGGCGAACGGGGGAATGGAGAGGTTCAGCACGTGGTTGAGTGCGAGGGCAGGCTGCAGGAGGAGCAGATGGGAGTGGTTGCTCATTGTTCACTGTGTTTCCTCAGGGATCTTGGAACCACTCTCTCCCACATCCAAGTGCTCTCGCTGGTTCGCTGTGGCCTGGCTGACTTGGATGGAATCCTTTCGCTCTCCTTACTTAAGGTAATCAGAAGCTTTCAGAAGCACATGGGGTTAATTAATGTTGTCTGAAAAGACACAGTTGTTGATGTTGATGTTTTTATTATATATCTTATTATTTTAACCTTTAACCCTTAGAAGACCCAATTATTGCAGGTGATTATTATTGCTTGACATCAAAGCAAACGGGAAAAAGCTGTTGCTAAAGAACATAAATCAATTGAAAATGTAAGTCATTGTGCAATACAGTATGTAATTAAATATGTAATTGCATCATTACAAGTAGATAGTGCAGCGCACTGAGAAAAAAATGACTTTAAATGTACTAAATGACTAAAATGTGTGCATCAGTTCCACATGAATGAATACATTACATCAAACCAAAACCTTTTTATGCAAAAGTAAATAATATGGAAAAGTTATTGTTCTTACGTGTAAATGTTGATGATTTTTTATCATGTCGAGTCAATGTACACATTTGAATCATGTAAATTCAGAACAAGCTTATTGACAGTGCAAAAGCAAATATAATAGAAAGTTTCTTTATATAGAACAAACCACAATCAAGTTCTACAGTCATTTGGCATCACATGCATTCTTTTACCTAATTTTAACTTGTTGGTCACGCATGCGATAACCAGTGACTGTAGAATTACAAAGAGTTTATGCTTTGTTCTTGGAGTGTGAAAACAGAGTAAAAATGCTTAGAATTGAACTATCTATGTTACACTCTCAGGGTCACCACATAATGATTATATCAGGATTATATCAGAGTGTATTGCTTTCATCCAAATGGAATTGAAAGGGGATGTTGGCAGTTTTCCCCTGCGGGGAGAGGCATCCACTTCCATCTATTTTCTAATCAAATCCTGCTTATTAATCCTTTAATTCCCAGGTTTATTACGTCTTAAAGCTTATTATTGATTAAAACATGGAAAATAGTGCAAACCAATGAAGTTATGTTAGGTTATGGGAACGAGGAAGGGAAGTGTAGACGTATAAGGAGCTAAAACTTATTCCTTAGTAACTAATTACTAATTATTACTTAGCAACTAGCATTATTTAGTATGAAACTAGTAAGTTATGAGAATTAAATTATGGGCCTCATACAGTCCCTTCAAACCTTAAATGGCAAGGACCTGTTAGCCAGTTCAAACTTCTACATTTTTATAACTTAAGAATAAGTTTGTATTGTTGTCAGATAAGTTACTGAATAATAAGTCTTATGTTATAAACCTGAGTTTGGAAGGAGTTAATTTGAACATGTGGAATTGCAATAACTGCAATTTTAGAGTGATTATATCAAGGAGAAGCTCACTTGTGTGAGTTGACCACGATTTTCTCTTTACCTAGGAGCTATATGTGGCCTACAACAATGTGTCAGACCTGAGCCAGATCAGCATGCTGGAACAGCTGGAACTGCTGGATCTTGAGGGCAACAGTGTGGATGATCTGGTCCAGGTGCAGTACCTGGGACTCTGTGGGAAGCTCAGAACCCTGTCCCTGGAGGGAAACCCTGTATGCAAGTGCCCGCACCCAGGAACATCAGAGGTACAGCAAGAGCAAATTCACCATCCTAGACATAAATATATGTTTAGAAATATAAGTTATCAATGAGATTTTGTGGTTTGCAATAAATAACCTGTTGACCTACAAAGACTAGACATCATATCTAAAATGTCATTTACATGCTGGATGTTTTTGAACGTAATCCAATACTGTTCATTTATACTTAGTGCACTGTAGCTGCGCTATTACTAAAAGCCCAGATAGCCTACATTAATAAGTAATCATCTGCGTGCATTACCCACAATAGAAACAGCTTAGTCATTCATGCCTTATTTATAACCAAGTGTTGTTCTTCGATATCACTGACTGCTGCCGATTGAAGATGATTTGTGGGGATTTGTGGTGAAGAAGCACCAGATTGGGCAGAATGACAGTAAGAGAGAGTGTATGTTTGATAAGATTAACAGGCTTAGCTCCTCTTTGAGGTTGAGCTCAGTGACTTCAGACTGCAAGCTTAAGGGCGCTAGCCACTGCAAGCCTGCTGTTCTGATGCTAGAGCTGGAGCTAATTTCACAACTGTGTCTTGCACAGCATAGCCACAACCGCCACCTCTGTCCAAATCCATAGAGAACGACAAAGCATTGTATGGTCATTTTATTAAAGCCCCAGGAAACCAAAATCTGTGTTTTCCCTTTTAAGTAGGTTAAGCCTGCTCTTGTGAGTACACAGAGACATAGCTAGAACCTTGAGGTGGCCAAGTAACACCCAGTGATTTTACTGGGGTTTCACACTGCTGGGGACAAAATATATATATTGTTATATGACATAATGGCATAAAAAAGTGATGCACTGGCTTTTCTCTGTACATAACTAGATCTGCCCATCATTTCCATATGTATACAATAGTATGTCATTACAGCTCTTCCTAAAAGTCAACCAAAAGACAAATCTGTATTGATGTAACATATTGTCGTCACTTGAGGAAACCTAGCACACATTCACTTGCCTGTTTGCATATCACAGCAAGATACACTGATTAATAAATGCAACATCATCATACTCTTATAACAGACTGGCAACTACCCTGATGGCAGATTTTCACTATAAAGCATAACTGAAGATAACTCACGGACTAGATAAGTATCTCACTTGGCTATGCCTCCACAGTATACATTTTCTAGAGCCCTTTAAATGGCCAAAATATTTTGCCTAAATTCTTCTTTAATTGTAAACTGGGAAGTCCTAATTTTGGATAGTGCTTATGTAAGCAGTCCCATCACCATCCTCCCACTCACACAGCTTTGACAAAAAGCTATCTTTGACTCATTTAATGAGACAAAGGTAACAACAAGCAAAAGTTAACCCAGTAAGCATAACTGAGCTGTCAAGCAAGCTCATCTGTTTGCCTGACATCCAGCTGTTTATTTGTTTTTTCACCCTGACACACCAGCATGTCCTGGATGCATACCCAGCAGTGAAGTGAATAAGAACCTTTCCTTCTTTAGGATGGTGCCATAAAAAAGCTGCAAACTAAAAAAAAAAGAAATGTATTTTTTTTCATCATTTTAGCACAGCAGTTGTCCCTTACATTGTGTCAAAAGTTCATGATGAATGGACCGATAGAAAAGATCCAAAGTTATTCACAAAGATTCTCATTACATTAACTTATATCAGAAGTAAAGAATGTTTTTGCCACTTTCCTCTAAACTAACCATTTTTTAATGTATTTTATTTATTCTATATGTAGTGCTTGTTTCATTCATTTACCCACTTTCACTGCTTTAGTTCTCCTTCAGTGGTAGAGCAGGCTGTGAGTGTTATACTAAGGTTTATCAATTAATCAGAATTTTAGGGACACGCCTAGACAGTTTGCAGATAGGTCTGATCAGCAGTTTTTATCCCATATTTTATTATATTTCTGTTTTGTTTGGTTTAGTCAAACTTTGCTGTGTGTTTAATGTAACATTTTAATAGTACACAACTGTTTTTTTTATCATATTTACACGGAGTTCCCTGGGACTGCAATGCTTTCTCAAAGAGACAGCCATGCATTATGCTGTCTCCTGCGTGCCATGACAACATGCCTCATGCCTGGTGCGTGAATTTGTTCTCTGTGTCTGAAGTCTGACCTGGAAGGCCAGAGACATAATGGCTCTGCAGGTCATTGAAATACAATTAGCCTCCTTTAAGACATGAAAGCTGCTGCCTAATGTTTGATCTCACCACACCAGGCTGCAGCCATTAGAAAGTTAATGAATGAAAATGTACAAAGACTTGTCATATACAGAAACATTGCACACCAAGAACACCTTCTTTACCTGTTCATCAACTTGTGTTGATGCTAACACTGTATGCACCTCAAGCCCATCAGATTCAATTCACATTCTCATTATTTTAGATGACCTTCAATAGTCTTTTAACATCCATCAGTGTTTTTTACTGGTTGATCTGAGTGCTTCTCATTACCAAAAAATATCTTGGGAAGTGATATTTTCTTAAATAGAGTTAAACATATAGTTATGTAAGTAAATATGTAAATGTAAGTTATAATACACTGCTCAAAAAAATAAAGGGAACACTTAAACAACACAATATAACTCCAAGTAAATAAAATTTCTGTGAAATCAAACTGTCCACTTAGGAAGCAACACTGATTGACAATCAATTTCACAGCTGTTGTGCAAATGGAACAGACAACAGGTGGAAATTATTGCCGATTAGCAAGACACACTCAATAAAGGAATGGTTCTGCAGGTGGGGACCACAGACCACTTCTCAGTACCTTTTATGCTTTCTGGCTGATGTTTTGGTCACTTTTGAATGTTGGTGGTGCTTTCACACTCTGGACTCTACAACCCACACAAGTGGCTCAGGTAGTGCAGCTCATCCAGGATGGCACATCAATGCGAGCTGTGGCAAGAAGGTTTGCTGTGTCTGTCAGTGTAGTGTCCAGAGGCTGGAGGCGCTACCAGGAGACAGGCCAGTACACCAGGAAACGTGGAGGAGGCCGTAGGAGGGCAACAACCCAGCTGCAGGACCGCTACCTCCGCCTTTGTGCAAGGAGGAACAGGAGGAGCACTGCCAGAGCCCTGCAAAATGACCAGCAGGCCACAAATGTGCAGGTGTCTGCACAAACGGTTAGAATCCGACTCCATGAGGATGGTATGAGGGCCCGACGTCCACAGATGGGGGTTGTGCTCACAGCCCAACAATGTGCAGGACGCTTGGCATTTGCCAGAGAACACCAGGATGGGCAAATTCGCCACTGGCGCCCTGTGCTCTTCACAGATGAAAGCAGGTTCACACTGAGCATGCAACAGACGTGACAGAGTCTGGAGATGCCATGGAGAGCGATCTGCTGCCTGCAACATCCTTCAGCATGACCGGTTTGGCAGCGGGTCAGTAATGGTGTGGGGTGGCATCTCTTTGGAGGGCCGCACAGCCCTCCATGTGCTCGCCAGAGGTAGCCTGACTGCCATTAGGTACCGAGATGAGATCCTCAGACCCCTTGTGAGACCATATGCTGGTGTGGTTGGCCCTGGGATCCTCCTAATGCAGAACAATGCTAGACCTCATGTGGCTGGAGTGTGTCAGCAGTTCCTGCAAGATGAAGGCATTGAAGCTATGGACTGGCCTGCCTGTTCCCCAGACCTGAATCCAATTGAGCACATCTGGGACATCATGTCTCACTCCATCCACCAACCAGACTGTCAGACAGAGCACAGACTGTCCAGGAGTTGGTGGATGCTTTAGTCCAGGTCTGGGAGGAGATCCCTCAGGAGACCAAATGCCACCTCATCTGGAGCATGCCCAGGCGTTGTAGGGAGGTCATACAGGCACGTGGAGGCCACACACAATACAGAGCCTCATTTTGACTTGTTTTAAGGACATTACACCAAAGTTGGATCAGCCTGTAGTGTGTTTTTCCAGTTTATTTTGTGTGTGACTCCAAATCCAGGCCTCCAATGGTTAATAAATTTGATTTCCATTGATGATTTTTGTGTGATTTTGTTGTCAGCACATTCAACTTTGTACAAAACAAAGTATTCAATGAGAATATTTCATTCATTCAGATCTAGAATGTGTTGTTTGAGTGTTCCCTTTATTTTTTCGAGCAGTGTATATATATATATATATATATATATATATTTTTTTTTTTCTTGTTTTGAGATTGTTGTAAGCTTATTAAAGGTTTCTTTAACTCATTTCCAGACATTTGTGAATTTATCTCACTATACTGACAGATATCTTGCTAAATCAAAGCAATTTTTTGAAAGAAGCAGAATTATGCATTGGGATACTTAAAATAAAATGTCTGTAAATAAGTTAAATAATCTTATAATAAGCTTAAAACAACCTCAAAATGAGAAAAACTGTGCTCACAGTTTCTCATGGCTTTTTAAACGTGTCACTACTGCTTTGCTGGTGTGTTTTGTGCATTACAGCTTCTTTGCAAACTAGAAACTAGACGTTTGGGCACCCCTGGTCAAGTTACATGTGTTGTTGTTTTTTTATATGAAAATAAGTGAACACATCCTCTATAGAGAACACATTTCTAAACAATTTAATGCACAGTTACTGCATTTTGCTAAACAGATTGGGGAAATATCTAAAGATAAATTGTGACCTGTGCAAAATTTGAGAGATTTTACTTTATTAATTATTAAGTAAACAAATCTTCTCTTTTGACTAGGGGCACCCAAACCTTTGCCTATGGCTGTATATATACTGTATTTTAATTTAGGTGTTGTGATGTTCTGTTTGGTGTTGTGACCTGTTTCCCACCTTAAAACCAGAGCAATTTTCTTTTTTCACTTTCAGACTGAAAAATACATTTGCCACAGATGGCAAATCAAAATATGAAAATGAAAGATTTTCAGTTTTTATTGCATTTGCTTTGTTAATGATACTAACATGTGTTCATCATAAAGATCTTGAAGATAATAATATATGGTGTTGGTTTTCAGAGTGAATACATGTAACTAAATCATTTAAACATAGAATGTGGAAGAGTTTTCATTAATCCACTGCATCAGAACATGTTTCTAACAGAGGACACTTACATCTTTATTCGATTTCATTTTTACACTGGTTTCCTGGCACTCAGTAATGAGTTTATTTTCACTCACCACCAGGAATTATGAAACTGGGGCAAACCCGCAGCCAGGCCAGAGACTGCTGAATATGCATTAGCTCTTGTGGTGAATAAGGGATGTCCTCGTTTGTGTGTCTGCCTTTCATCCTCTCTTTCTTTCTGTCTCACTCTCCCAATTTTTCATGGATGTGTGTTTGGTGCTGTTGTAGTGCTAGCTGATCATTTTCTCCCCATTCTTTCATTGGTTATAAAAGTGGGTCATACTTTGTTGGTTGCCCACCCTGTCTGGGGAAATGCTTTTTGTGTGTGTGTACTGCAACATATTTGACTTAAAATATGGGTAAGTGTAAACATGAAGTCCATCTGATTTTCAATTACTCATGTGTTTGCAGCTACTCGTCTGACCTCTTATTTACCTGTTGGAATTTTGCTTTTGCACTCACCTGGAAGGCCATAGGTTCATAATCATAGTTTCGCAATGATGAAAACAGCCTCTACACATGCACTTTTGCATTCCAACTTATATTCATCATTCAGTCTGTGAGCATGTTTCTCAGAAGCACACTGGAATTTTTCCATTGGCATTCCTTTTCAGTCCAGTGTTAGCCTGAAGGTTTGCTTTTTTCAACCCAAACTAAAATTGTGGCTTCTGAACATTTATAAGCATTTACATAAATAGTAAGGGGGCACTGTGTGTGATTATAATGAATTATTATTGGGGCTGCACTATAATATCTAAATCATATCAGTATCGGCAGATACTTGCCTAGGAAAAGATATGTTGGACTGATGTTTAGATGTGGTCAATATTTCAAGCTGATATTTAATGATGCATTTATTGTACTCTGGAACAGCAGACACTGGGCACTAAAATGACTGGGTTTTATTTATTTTACTGCATGTGTAACCCTATAGAACCAAAACTTATATTTCTCCTCAAGCCTAATCCAAATGTGTAGTCACAATTTCTAAATTTTAGAAATGTATTAGCTAGGGATGTGCATGGGTACCGTTCAAGAAAGTATACAGACACACAACGGTTTTGCCCATATTTGTAAGTCTGTAATACTATACCATACGGGGCTGAGAAGGCAGAGATAGCATAACAGTATCACTAACTAGGCTACCTACTCTAGCTGATGTTAGCTAGGTCTAGAAACAATGAAAATATATTTCTTCAACAAATAACATGTTGGCCAATCATCTAAGAAAATACTACTCACTTAACACAAAAAAACCTGCTTAAGGCCCATTAGCTGTTTTTAAATGATAAAGCATGTTCCTCTGTGTGCTGCTATATTTTAGTGCAACACCAGTGTTGTCGCCTACAAATGTAACCCTATAGCGCTTGTTTTTTACCTGGATATCTGTTCATTAATTCTTATGGTTTTTGAATATCAAAATCAGTCAGAATGCACATCCCTAATATCACCATTGGCGGAAATGTACATGAAAAATATGAGACGTCAGCATCAACACACAGTTCCCATGTCAGTGCATCCCTGATTGGGATCAACAAATTTAATAAAATTGAATTTGTTAGGCCTGTCCAGGGTGTATCCTGCCTTCTGCGCGATGACCGCTGGGATAGGCTCCGGCACCCAACCCTGCGCGACCCTGAGGGAGAAGCGGCTTAGAAAGTGTGTGTGTGTGTGAATTTGTTAGTATCTGTCCAGGGTATTCCGCCCTATGACTGCTGGGATAGGCTCCAGCTCCCCCCGCGACCCAGAAGGACAAGCGGCTTAGAAAATACACTATATTTCCAAAAGTATTCACTCACCCATCCAAATCATTGAATTGAATTACGTCCATGGTCATAGGTGTATAAAACCAAGCACCTAGACCTACAGACTGCTTCTACAAACATTTATGAAGTAATGGGTTGCTCTCAGGAGCTCAGTGAATTCCAGCGTGGTACCGTGATAGGATGTTACCTGTCCAGTCCAGGTTTGAAATTTCCTTGTAACTAAATATTCCACAGTCAACTGTCAGTGGAAGCGATTGGGAATGACAGCAACTCAGCCACGAAGTGGTAGGCCATGTGAAATATTGTGCGCAGAGGTCAATCGCTACAGACTTCCAAACTTCATGTGGCTTTCAGATTAGCTCAAGTGTGTAGAGAGCTTCATGCAATGAGTTTCCAAGGCCGAGCAGCTGCAGCCAAACCTTACATCACCAGGCGCACTACAATGTGTCAAATGCAGTGGTGTAAAGCGCCGCCACTGGACTCTAGAGCAGTGAAGTGTGTTCTCTGGAGTGATGAATCACACTTGTTTGTCTAGCAATCCGATGGATGAGTCTGGGTTTGGCAGGGGAACAGTAATTGTCTGATTGCATTGTGCCAAGTGTTAAGTTTGGTGGAGGGGGGATTATGGTGTGGAGTTGTTTTTCAGGAGTTGGGCTCAGTCCCTTAGTTCCAGTGAAAGGAACTCTTAATGCGTCAGCAGACCAAGAGATTTTGGACAATTTCATGCTCCCAACTTTGTAGAACAATTCTGGGATGGCCCCTTCCTGTACAAATATGACTGCGCATCAGTGCACAAAGCAAGGTCCATAAAGACATGGATGAGCAAGTTTGGTGTGGAAGAACTTGACAAGCAGAATGGAGACTGCGAGCCAGGCCTTCTCGTCCAACATCAGTGTCTGACGTCACAAATGCGCTTCTGGAAGAATCGTCAAAAATTCCCATAAACACACTCCTAAACCTTGAGGAAAGCCTTCCCAGAAGAGTTGAAGCTGTTACAGTTGCAAAGGGTGGGTCGACATCATATTAAACCCTTTGGATTAAGAGTGGGATCTCACTCAAGTTCATATGTGCGTGAAGGCAGACGAGTGAATATTTTTGGCACTATAGTGTGTGTGTGTGTGTGTGTGTGTGTGTGTGTATGTGTGTGGACTAGCGTCATCATGTCCTCATCATTAACTAGTGAACCTCTTTGTTAATCTATGTCCCACACTGAAAAATTCATACAGTCAATTTATGTGGTTCAAATATTTACAGAATTTCCAGATAAATCAAATATATTAACACAATTTTGTCTTTCGGCTTAATTACCTTTGGCAGTAATTGTGTTGATATATATTTTACTCAAGTAGAAATAATGTACATGTTTGAAGCAAGTACATTTAATGCAGTACTTTTTTTGTAACCTAGAGTCCAACTGAGTCTATTTGACTGACAGGTATCTGAGTACAACTATAGGTCTGCTGTGAGGAAGCTGATTCCACAGCTGCATTACCTGGATGATGCTCCAGCAGAGAATGAGGAGCTCTGCTGCTCCAGCACTACGATGGAGGACTGGACTCTGTTCAAAGAGTCCATTAAAGACAGTGCATCCATCACAAACAGTACCAGCGACTGCCTGGAACTCATAGGTGTGGTTCACATATAGAGCATTCAGGCAATTAAATGAATCAATGCATTGATCAGTCAGCCGTTCATTAGTTAATTTTACTTTTACTTTCCAAATCATTAGTTCATCAAATGCTCATTTAAAAGGATAGTTTGGCAAGAAGCTTAATATATTGAATATTTTCCTCCCCATCATGTAGCATCATGTAGCTAATCAGCCAAGGCATGTGTTTTAAATTTGTTTAAATTTGTTAAAACACTGTTTCAGTGTTTTAAATTTGCTTCTTTAGTGTTGCACTGGAGCTACAAGGCTAATGTAGCTGACAAGTAAAGGAAGCTTATTCCACACCAAATAGCAATACTCAAACATATGTCTGAATTATAAATGCCATAAACCATGTGGAATTGATGAGTAATCTCAAATAGACTTGCTTACTATTCCTTTAAGACAAAAGTTTTAAATCTGTGGAAGTAAAATGGAAGTCCAGGCTCAAATGCGTCTTGTGTTTTGTGAAATAGAGGAGAGGGCCGCCTCTGTCTGTAGCTTTTCCCGTCCTTGCTCTGCCCAGCGTCCAGGCACAAGTCTCAGCTTTAGTAGCCTCTCCAGTCGCCCTGCAACCGCCAGGCTTCCCTCATCATCCACTAGCTCTAGACCTGGCTCAGCTGGTTCTGATCCTGACATCCCTGACCATGAGACTAGTGACCTAACACATGGTAAGACATCTGTGTAATGTTATCTAACACAGAGCTGTTCAGCAAAGTCCAACACATATATTTTTGTTTTTTACTGCTCAATATTGCCTCCTTGAGGTAAAAAAATATATATCATGTTTATCATAAGCTCCTGACTGTTATACTCATGGACACAATGAACATATCATTGCTGTCAAAAAAAAAGTATCTCCATTTTCTGACATGATTTTAGACATTGTGTGAATTTTAGACATTGTGTGATAATTTCATGATAAATGAATTGCTTGAAATAACATCTCTTTACATTAACTTACATTCAAATTAAAGAACATTTTTGGCTTCTCCTGTAAAGTTGCATCTTAAAGATACTTGTTTTCTTTGGACAGTGATATATGTGAGAGGGTGTAACTATACAGTCGTACCCATAAGTTTGAACACATTTTATTGATTTATTATTGATTTTCTAAGGGAAAATAAGTTAACACATCCTCTAAAGAGAACACACATCTGCACATTTTAATGCACGATTACTTTTTATTTGCTGAATTTAACATCTTTGGGAAAATAATAAAACATAAAATGTGGCCTGTGCACAAGTTATGGCACATTTTATATTTCATGTCTTATTTTTTCCTATGTAAAATTCACTCAGGAAGTAAATAGAAATTGTACACTATAATTTGCTGAAACATGTCACATTTGAAATGCCTGTAGAGTTTAACGGTTAACTTATTTTCACTTCGAAAATCCACACAACATGTAACTTGACCGGGGGTGCCCAAACGTTTGTACCCGACTGTATGAACGATCCTAGCATTAAGTGTCACTACAGTCCTTGCTTTACCCCATCCTTAAATTGTTCACTAGCCTATGCGAATGCAAATACATATTGATATTTCTATCTAGTACTCATCCAGAAGAAAAAAAATCACTTTTGAATCTGTCTCCGTAGGGGTAGGAAGGGTTCTCTTTTGTGGGAATCCACTTCAAGCCATTCGAGCGCGACGTCAGAAAATAAAGGTAGTGTTGGTTTCATTTGGCATTATTAATGACAGCAAGCATTAGGGGGCACTAGGGGGGTGTTAGAAGTGGGATGAGAGAGTACATAAAGAAATGATGTTGGCTGTGTGACAGTGTTGTCCATCCACCTTTATCCATAAAGGGCTGGAGTGGCTGCAGGTTTTCATTCTAGCAAAGCTGAAGATCACCTAATCAGTCGTTTGAAGACTGAGACCAGCTGATTAAACAAGAGGGATCAATCAAATGAGCTCCAGTCTATTTGAATGAAAATCTGCAGCCACACTGGCCCTTAGCGGATAACACTGGACACCCCTGTTGTATGAGGTATGCAACTGCAACGCTTCAAATAATGTTTTTATTCAGGCCAGTCCAGCTTTTCTCAGTACTGCTATCTAACAGGCAGGGCTACCAGTACATGTGTCATCTGTAAATATATTATAAAACTAAGCTACATTATATAATCATTAAAGCCTTTAAGGCTTCATTGAATAGCAAAGGCTTTTTCCTATAGGCCTGTGAGAAAACAAAAAAATGAATGAATGATGAAAAAAGCGAGAAGCTGAAAGACGAGAAACTGCTTAATTTCTTCCTGTATCTTTGTCTAGCTCCAAGTCGGCAGCTCCCACTCCAGGCCATGTACTCAGCTGGGTAGTTATGTTCCTGAACACACATACGATGTAGAAGAGACAAGCAGTCAGGACCGCAGCAGCGTCTTTGCTGAACTTAGAGCCTGGAGAGAAGAGCACAGCAAGTACTGACTGAGGAAATTCACTGTTTCAAGTTTACATTTAGTGCTTCAAATGTTTAACAGTGTTTGCTGTTTACCATGTTTCTGTTACATCATAGACGTCTTTTGGCCATTGAAAAAGACCGCCAGCCACAGGTTCTGAGAATCAGCCATAGTGATGATGATGAAGACGAAGATGATGACAGCAGTACTGAGTATGATGAAGGAGGCCACAAATACAACCCCATCAGCGATAGACAAGAAGAAATTAAGCTTGGGAGAGAGAGTAAAACCGATAGATATATTGACTCTCCAGATTCCTCTTTCCAATCTCCTTCACCAGGTAGAGCATTTTGTTTCTTCTCATGCATTACTGACCTCATTTACTCATTAAAGGAATACTTCAGCTGTTTTCAACGTAATCTCTCTTTGCTGCATCTCTGTTTGCTGCATCTCTGTATAGTCAGTTGCCACTGACAGTAATTTCAATGTGTTTCCCTGTCTTTAGACCAGAACAGAAAACTCACTGACCCACTTATAATAGAAAACAATGCGCAGTTGCAGAATTCTATTAGTAAGCCTTTATGTGAAACATGTTTTTGTAGATCTCTTTAATGAATTCACCTTGAAAAATATTCACAGATACTTCAGAGATGAGTTTAGTTTCCTACAGGGAAGAATTTGTGGCGATTTTGTTATCGATGTGGTGGCATGGGTGGAGTTTTCACAGGTTCCTGCCTGACTACATATGGACACGAGAAAACCTTACACAGAGAAAAATAACCTGAATTGCTTTTATACTCTGTAGCTCAAGTGTTCAAAAGTTGGATAAAACTTAAAATAGCTTTAGTAGGACATGATTATCTCACCCTAAGGTAGGCTTGTCAAAGCGCTGTGGAGATTAGCGTTTACCCTCATCTAACCTTTTGAATTTCATTCATGAAGGCCTTGTTAATTAGCTGATGAGCTGACTCAGGTGTGTTTAATGAGGCAGTTTACTGAAGTCTGCAGTGTTTTGCTTTGTGGGGACTGGAACATGATACATGTGTCCTAAGACCTGTATTACTGGAGTGCTTGCAGTTTCAAATTTGCATTATATTGTCATGTGTCAAATGTTTATCCATATAATTCAGCATCTGCCCAATGTTTTATATCATAAGTGAGTTTTCAGTGAGTAGATTTTCTGTGCTTTTCTAATTACATGGAAACATGAATTGAAATAAAAATAATTGGCTGTTGTAACAAATAGTAACATGCAAATGCAGATGTTAGGTTGAAAAGTAGTGAAGTATTTCTTTACAATATAGTGATTTGATACTCATGCACAACCTCCTTGTCTTTATATCAGATCTGTCTGAGCCAGGTGCTCTTTCCCCTGAAGTGTCCAGTCTTTCTTCATCATCAGACCACACCCCTTCTCCCCCATCCAGAGACATTGCACCCACTAGTAGGGGGAGGATAGCAGAGATCCGGGCCCGTAGACTGAGAGTCAGTAATGCAACTGTTGGTATAAATAATCCTGCAGGGGAAATATTTTTACCAAATCCAACAGCAGCAAAAAGGGATGCAAACATTAAGTCTGTGAATGTGGAGACTTTGAAAACGCAACCTGCCCCACCTCAAATCCTCCGTAAGCCTCACAGACCAGACTCCAACTCTGTGCTCTCCACTTTTAAGGAACCTTGGTATATTCCTTTTGTGTTTGTTTTTTCACATTAGTGCTTTTCCAACACCTTAACATAGTTTAATATGTAACCTTTTGATTTTAGTGCAGGACCACCGGAAGGAAATAGTTTGTCTATCAAAAAGCATGAGCAGATTGTACGCTCCCTGGTGTCCCAGAGGCCAACACCTACGCGCCCTCATACAGCAAGAGCCGCTCTGCAGAGACTTCCTGGCCATCGAACTCTCCTCCCCGGCAGAGGGAGCCCCCACCTGGACTGAGATCTTCTGTGGCGAGACACTGTGGGCTGATCTGTGGAGAACTGTCTCCTGAGGATGTGATGAGATTGCCCATCTGCTCATGGACCTCATGGACACAATTAGGAAAACTCTTTGTTTGAAAGGAATAATGTTCTCTCTTTATCAGTGAGGATAAATAATGATGCTGTGAGGATGGTATGCCATGGATAAGTAGACAAACTTTTTTCTTTGTTTTATAATAAAATGTTGGCCTTTAGTCTTCAAACTAGTAACATTCCCACAAATTTCAACATCCTAAAGATTATACTTTACAGTTAGCTTCATTTAGTTATTTAATAGCTGTAAAAAATTTGGGTTGGGTTTCCAGACAAGGATTAAGCCTAGTCCTGAACTATATTTCCCATTAAACAGAGAATGTCCGTCCAGAATGCTACGTAGTCCAAAACTTAATGAGATTGTAATCCTTGTCTGGGAAACCGACCAAGCCCATCTACCTAATAGTCACAGTTACCGTAAACCAGATATTGAAGAAATACTGTCTCTGCCACTTGGGGGTGCTCTTTAAGTGCCAACCAATGGCATGCCTGTCTAAAAGGGCTTTTTACACATCTAGTGCTGATACTGTCTGAAACTTGAAATGTTTCTCTCAGTATCACCAATCTAAATGGGATTTCTATGTTTTTCTTGTTTTGTTATCAGGAATGCTATGAGATATTGCATATCTGTGCTATGACAGTCAATCAGGGAGATTCTTTGACATTGAGATTTCATAACAGATGACAGTGAAACGCGTGAACCTGGCAATTCACTCTGAAGGTGAACTTATGTTTTGACTAGAATTCTAGTGAGCCCTATCTTGTCACCTCATGTGGACTTCCATGTTGACACCAGGTGAGAAGCTTCAATGTTGCTTTTGGAATTTTGAGCAAGTCCAGTCATGTATGGCAGACCTCCGCGTGTGTGGAAAGGAATTCCAAATACAGATGAAAGACGCTTTGCCGCATGTCACTCAAATATGCAGTTTTAAAATCCAGCCTATCTCAAAAAACAAAGACAAAACACAGCACTTGTAGGTAAATAGCATTCAGTCAGTTATCTGTCAGTGGCGAAACGAGTAGACATTATGATAGATCTGGTGCTGAAACTGCTTTGATAATCAGTTGGAAGATCGGTACATGTCATAGAACACCCAAAGCACAATATTTATTGGTCAAATGCTTCTCTTTGATGGCTCAGGGGACGTTATGGTGATTCTCCTGAAACTCTAGGAGAGGAAGCTTTAGAAAAAAAAGCAGACATGAGATATCAGAGAGACAAAGAAGATATGAAAGTATAGTTGCAGATAAAGGTGAGCATTGTTATTGTGGCAGATTACAATGCATCTTCTGTTGAGTTCTCTACTAAAACTCAAGAAGACAAGTGGGATTATTTTCTGAGGTCTTTTGCTTGGGAGAAATATCTGCTCAACCAAAGACTTAAGCAAAAGTCTCCTTCGTCTTTCCGTCTGATATTATTCTTGTCTAGGAGAAACTACAGGGAAAGTGGATTATTTTATATATAACCTCCTCAAAAATATCTCCTGAAAAGTTAATAATTTTGCTTTATGGCCATTTAACTGGAAATTAAATAAATGAAGGGTGGTCTCTGATTTTGCACAGTACTGTGTGTAGTGTGTGATAATTTATATTGTGATATCACTGATCTATTTCTATCCACTTTCAGCTTTGAAAAGATCCTCTAACCCCCCTGCACACACCTTCAAGGCTGTCCCTCATTGACCCTTACTTGGTTTAGTTCAGCCTCACTGCTTATTTCATTTTAACACACAGCCTCTTCAGCTAAAGAGCAAACTTTCGCATGGCTGCTTATATGGAGACTGAAGCGAGAGGAATGACCTTTACAGTAAGCAAAGTGTGGAGCAAACAGCACGCAGCCCACTCAGACATACATTACACACATCTGAGTGTAAACTAGGCTTTGTTACAACCCCAATTCCAATGAAGTTGGGACGTTGTGTAAAACATAAATAAAAACAGAATACAATGATTTGCAAATCCTTTTCAACTTATATTCAATTGAATACACTACAAAGACATTTAACTCTCAAATGGATAAACTTTATTGTTTTTTGCAAATATTCACAACAAAAGACTGGGAAAGTTGAGGAATGCTCAAAAAACACCAGTCTGGAACATTCCACAGGTGAACAGGTTAATTGGAAACAGGTGAGTGTCATGATTGGGTATAAAGGGAGCATCCCTGAAAGGCTCAGTCGTTCATAAGCAAGGATGGGACGAGGTTCACCACTTTGTGAACAACTGTGTGAGCAAATAGTCCAACAGCTTAAGAACAACATTTCTCAATGTGCAATTGCAAGGAATTTAGGGATTTCATCATCTACAGTCCATAATATCAAAAGATTCAGAGAATCTGGAGAAATCTCTGCAAGTAAGCAGCAAGGCAGAAAACCAACATTGAATGCCCGTGACCTTCGTTCCCTCAGACGGCACTGCATTAAAAACTGACATCATTCTGTAATGGATATTACCACATGGGCTCAGGAACACTTCAGAAAGCCACGGTCAGTGAACACAGTTCATCGCTCCATCTACAAGTGCAAGTTAAAACTCTGCCATGCAAAGCGAAAGCCATATATCAACAACACCCAGAAACGCTGCCGGCTTCTCTGGGCCGGAGTTCATCTGAGATGGACTGATGCAAAGTGGAAAAGTGTCCTGTGGTCTGACGAGTCCACATTTCAAATTGTTTTTGGAAATCATGGATGTCGTGTCCTCCAGGCCAAAGAGGTAAAGGACTGTCCAGATTGTTATCAGCGCAAAGTTCAAAAGCCAGCATCTCTGATGGTATAGGGGTGTGTTAGTGCCCATTGCATGGGTAACTTGCACATCTGTGAAGGCACCATTAATGCTGAAAGGTACATACAGGTTTTGGAGCAACATATGCTGCCATTTAAGCAACGTCTTTTTCAGGGACGTCCCTGCTTATTTCAGCAAGACAATGCCAAGCCACATTCTGCACGTGTTACAATAGCGTGGCTTCATAGTAAAAGAGTGCAGGTACTAGACTGGCCTGCCTGCAGTCCAGACCTGTCTCCCATTGAAAATTTGTGGCGCATTATGAAGCACAAAATATGACAATGGAGACCCCGGACTGTTGAGCAACTGAAGTTGTACATCAAGCAAGAATGGGAAAGAATTCCACCTACAAAGCTTCAACAATTTGTGTCCTCAGTTCCCAAACGCTTACTGAGTGTTGTTAAAAGGAAAGGTGATGTAACACAGTGGTAAACATGCCCCTGTCCCAACTTCTTTGGAACGTGTCGTAGGCGTCAAATTCAAAATGAGTGAATATTTGCAAAAAACAATAAAGTTTATCCGTTTGAACATGAAATATCTTGTCTTTGTAGTGTATTCAACTGAATATAGGTTGAAAATGATTTGCAAATCACTGTATTCTGTTTTTATTTAATGTTTTACACAACATCCCAACCTCATTGGAATTGGGGTTGTATTTCCTATATAGACTAAATGCATTAAATTAAATCATTATCACTGACCACTATATTTTAAAGATTATGGGAAGCAGGGAAAGTGAAATTCAAAAGCTATGGTCGGCAGACGTTCTGCTCTATGCCCTGTTTCTTCATACTTCACACCTCAGCAGTTTCCATTTACTGTGTATTAATTTGCTGAACATCTTGCTTGTTTTGTGTCAGGTTTTTCAAAAGGGAATATCCACTTACATATCACATTTAATTTAGTCTACTTTAATGTGTCCAGAAAACACATGTAGATGTAACAGAAAACACAAACAGATGTAACAGAACAGGTGTTAAGACATGCTAGTGCAGCTTCTGAATTTCAGGATGGGGAATCAGTGGCCAGGGATGATGAAAATACATTTTAAGCCAAAACTCACAGCCACAAATCACAGAACTATCATAAAACAGTGTGTCAGACATAAGGCATATATCTAACCATCTCGTGCAAAAAAATTTTGTGAGGGGGCTTTCAGAGGTGAACGTCTGGTTCCTATCACCACCACTTTAGACACTTCCATAAGCACATTAAAGCAGATCCTTGAGAACAGGCTGTTTTTCCTTTTTTTACTCTGTACATTGTACATTACTTTGTAATGACGTTGTACATAAATATAAGTGCCCCTCATTGTAGGTGCAGACCTAGTACACATACAGTGGGATCCAAAAGTCTAAGACCCCTGATGAAAATGCTATTCTATTTTGCATTCCGTTGAAATTTCATAATGTTTTTCCATTATCAGCATAAAAATTTGAGTGAAAAGTAGAATCTTCGAATGTTTAAATGAATTTCTCAGCATTTGGTGTGTGTCCCTTTTGTTTTTAAAACAGCTTGCACGTGAGCTGGCATGCCTCCATAAGTTTGTGCAAAAGCCTCTGATCAAAGAGTAGATCAAATCCACCCAAGAGCCATCCAAACACGAGCTTCAGTGGAAGAATAAGAACAAGACTAAATAAATCTGAACTTTTTGTACAAAGGCTTGTACAAAATCAATCAATTTCACAAACTCCATTCCAGTCTAGTGCTGGTTTAGCAGTGTGGTCATAGTCTTTGACTGGCATACCAGTATCCAAAACACAACGTGCTGGTTTAGCTGGTGACTAGCTATGCTGTTTTCCTGGCAGAGTTGCTTCAATTTGAATAGTGACCTAAATAGTCCAGAATTTCTTAACTTTAATGGTCATAACTTTCCTTTGTTTTTAAATGTTCAAGATTCTTAAATTTTCTACTGTTTAAATTTCCAGGTTTTTTAAAAAGAGGCAGATTTTCAGTGAGGTCTCCGACCATATGTACCACTGTACATAAGTGTACTGAAGGGCGGTTGATACTCAGGCTGAGGTGAAGTAGGTTATAGATGTTTTGTCGAACATGACAGAACTAAACTTGAACACTAAGAGGTGAGAATTGATTAATTTAGGGTTGGCTAATTTATGAATGGCTTGTACTAATTTTTAAACATTTCATGCAGAGAACAGAAGGAAAAAAGTAACGTACGACTCTGAATGATAACTAGCCTTGCTAGCTCGTTCAGCCGTTGCTCTTTAAGCTGAACCATGGCAACAGGGTGAAGCGCACACGAACACACTCAAACACACACTCACACTGATGTGGCAGCGCGTCTCCCACACCAAACCAAAGCGGCACTGAAGAGACACGGCGGAGCTGGTAAGTTTACCTCTTCAGCTTTCTTTATGAGCTTACACGGGAAGGCGTTAGCAGCTCGTCAGTCCCACCCTGTACAGAACTTATCCGCGTTAGGTTTGACGGGAAAGGCGTGTTAGCTGAGTTGGCGTCGACTAAGACAAGTTACATCAGCGCTATCGCTAGCTAGCAGCATTCGAGTCAAGCGGCGGTGCGAAGGTGAAGTCAGCTTATTCGTCAGCTTCTCTCGCTCGAGTTTTCCCGTTCCACCTTAAATGATGCAGCAGTTACGTTCTGGCGCCTGCTGCACGATTTAAGGTGGAACAAGGAAATCCGAGCCAGAAGCTCGCGATTAGGAAGCCAACGTCAGCCTTGTGGAAGTGGTAGTGAGGCTGCTGAGATTGCTTCTTGTTAGAACAAGATCAACTGAGGCTTCTGCACGTCTGCCAGAGTTTTGAAGAGGGAAAACTTGTTTTTTTATAGTTGTCTTTTTTCAACCTTTTGTTGCCTAACTGAAGGTGCGTTCATGGGTCATGAAATGGATCACGTTCAAGTCAAGTCAGGTGCAGTGCACCTGATAAACATATCATACCCTGTGTCCCTAGCTAAGTTAACTAATGACTGTGGCTTAACCTAACTAACTAAATGGCCTTATTTAGTAAAAGCCATTCCACTTGTTTGTAAAGTTGTTGCTTAGAAACCAGCAGATATTTAGTTCTCATCTGCAGGCTCAGTTCTGTAGGGACAGAGAAGTGGAGTTCAGTCCTGCCTCTGTCTTGTACATTAGTCACTGCTGTGTGCCATTACTTGAAGGGCGTTTGAATCGATGAGTGTTGACATATTGATAGGGCTGGGCGATTTATCATCTACACCAATTTACTGCGATACTGACGCTATCGGGTTTCTTTTCAGCTTTCCCGCGATATTTTAGTTAGGGATTTAGCGTAAGTAGTAAGTGTGAGCTGATACTGATATTCATCATTTTAGCTTAGTAGCCCATTATATATTCTGCTCTTCCAGACTACAAAAAATATGCCGTCAAATATTGATTTGAAATATCAGTCAAATCTAAACATCTGTCAGATGCTGATCATTTTTTTAAAGGAATGATCTGCAGATACTGATATGATTTTTATACGATCCTGGATTTTAGTGATATTTTTAATAGATAGTATCATGTCCAAGATATAATCATTATTAAAAAAAAAGCAGTGTCCCGTTTGCCAAGCAGTTTTGTATTCTCTTTTATACATAATAAAAGTTTTCTTTTCTAGAAGAGTGCTTTTTTTGTTCAGCTAACATTTATAATACTGTGTCAGATTCCTTTTGGAGTACATTTAAGAGGTGAAAACAGCAAAACAGTCCAATCAAAACAAGGCATATCAGGTTTGGAAGACATTCTTTTGACAGTTGCAGTCCTAATGATGTATGAGTTCATCAGATTTGTTAATGCAAAACTTAAATATTATCAAACATCAAGTCCTGTCTGGAAAATAGCAAGATTTCATCAGAATGCAAAGCACCTCTTGAAGTCTGTACCATCCGTCCAGTCAACTTACTATTATTACTATACAGTGCCTGTACAAGATGTTGTGTGTCAGGAGGAATAGATTAGTGAGGTAGCAGAATGGGGGAGCACTTGATGCACATACCGGTGTTATGTTGCTTTAACAGCATACAAACAAGCATTAGATGTCATGTAGATTACACGTCTAGGAGTGAGTGATGAGCCTCGGTCAGTTCGACTTAGGATGCCTCTAATGTTTGGTGTCACTTGTGGAATGAAGTGCACATGTCTTTGGCTATAGCTGCTTGGGCACTGTCATTAGCCTGATAAATGCAAGAGTGATTGATGTACCAGTGCTTCACTGTAAACAGCTGACAGCTTGTCTTCAGGTTTCCATAATCTTTTTCTGATGGTGATGCATTGAGAGTGCACATTTATGGCTGCAGTCTGTCAGCACCATGGCCACAGCCATTAACCGTGACGTAGGTTAGTGTTCGACTCTTCATCTAGTGCAGTTTTCCATGTTGTAATATGACCATGAGATCTATGTACAGATGTTTTTTCGCTATATCATCATGTCACAATAGTGATATGAACTAGCTATATTTGTATGATGTGTAGCCCCTGTAATTTTTTTAATGCAAACATTTTAAGCTTGTTCTGGCTACAACGTAGGCCTAAATCAAATGGTGTCAGTCTCTGCCTCCTCCTCCAAAGCCCTTCACATTGACTCATTTGTCCAGCTGCTTGGTGGAAGAACAAAAAGGCTTATGTACCAGCTGGAGATGGCACGTACTTATTCACGGACATCCCCCTCGCAATTTCTCACACTTCACTGCTGGACTGAACTTGGCATCCGTCCCATAGAGCGAGCTCTTTCTGCATTCCTTTAGCATCTTAATATTTGATGCATACTTTTAACTTTTAGATGACATCATATATCCCCTCTCAGGACACCAAACCATTCTCATGGTTCTTGTAGTCTTTTTTATATATATAATATACATTAATTTAATGCTGCTGTCTTAAAGAAAATCAAGTGCTCTTTTTTATGCTTTTGCTTTTTGACTTTTGATACATCTGCCAGTGTTAAATGAAGACAGATTATCGCCTTTATCTTGATATGAATTATTTCAGTGTAAGTCAGTAATATCTTTTCGGTTCTGTCTTGCCTGTTGAGGTTGCATGATTCAAGGTCACCATAATGAGTGCAATGACTGTGCAGATGTTAAAGGATATTCTACATTTTTCTTGTATTTTGTTTATTATTTTTTCCTGAGATCCACTTATGACTCATGAGATTTTATTTATGAAAACCAGGCTTAATTTCTTTTTACATTACCACTTTTCAGTTAATATATGTGAATTATTTCTGTTTTGATCAGCCTCATTTAAAAGGCAGTACAGGCTGAAATAGTCTACATATCTTCAGCGTGAATGAGTGGAGCTAAACTGGTTTAGTCTGGGTAGGTGGATAACTGTAAAGGTGCTGATTTTTCTGACACAATAGCATTGAATTGAAAGTGAGATGTTTTTGCAGCTTAGTTTCTATACGTGGTTGTATGAAGTGGGATATGAATGGTACATTTTGAGACTTTAACTTAAGCGTGTTTATTCTGCTTCACTTATTTGAAGAAAGCAGGAAAATGACATGGGCTCTTTAAATTTCAGCAATTTGCTGATCTTTCATAATAAAAAAAATCTTCTGACATGTTTTTTGCACTCTTTTTGCTCTGTTCTTGGTTACGTCTAGGACTAAAATGAAACACATACTTTTTTTACTGTTTGTTTTACTGTTGCTGTTTTTTGCATCAGGCCCCCTCAGCACATTTTCATTTAGCTCGCAAACTATAAATGGTAATCCGCTTGTGCTGTAAAAGGCATTGGGTTTTGCTGTGCTTTAAAAGTGTCTAGCCTGGTTATTCAATGCAGAGGTGAAGCTGTTCCTGTAGACAGACTCAGCTGTAGGACAGAGTGATACCCTGAGGTTAGGTTAACACGGATGACCAAAGTGGTGGAAGGGCCCCTAAACAGACATAAAGAAGACAATGAAGTTAGGGGCTCGGCATAGTGAGCTGCTTCACTTGGGTTTCTTTTGTAACTCTCCTGGGCCTTCATTCTTCCCCCCTCCTCCCTAAACAGCAGCCCTGCTGTCATGTGATTTTTTTTTTTTTTTTTTTTGTCTCAACACAATTGGCAGTGTTTGTCATTGGCCAATTTCTTTGAAAGCGCATCGGTCTCCCTGGGTAACAGAGCATGGCGGCACCACTTCACTTTTTTCCCCCCTGCCTCTTATTTGTATTTCTCAGTGGTTTGTGGAGACTGGACTCTGTTAGGTGTACGCTGATGGTCTCAGCCCATTCGCTGCGCTGCAAGAGAGTTTTGCATCCTGTAAACTTAATAGAGGTGAGTGGATTTTCAGGGCCGGCTGAGAGTGGCGAGTGCTGTTTACTTTACTTGCTCCTTAATGGCCAGAGGAAGTGTGTTTTATTGATGTTTTTGCTTTTATTTCTTGTCTAGATGTTCAAAAATGTCCTTGGCCAGTGTAAATAATGGGAAGTTTCTTTCACTGTTGGAAACAAATAGAGTGGAATATTCTTCACATTTTTGCAGGACCAAGCTAGAAATATGTCAACAATGAACAGTAAATGATGTGCAATAATACATTCTGTTCTTGCACAAGATTTAGTTGGACTTCTTGATTGCTTGTATGAAGGCACAGCGATATTGGAATCAAATCAGCATTAGCAGATATTGCTTAAAAAATATTAGCATCTGACAGGTGTTTAGATTTATGTGGTGTGTTTATTACAGAATGTTTAGGTGATACTGAGCTACTGTGCTAAAGTACCTGAATTTTACTCAATTCACTGCACTTGTTACCTTCAACATATGCATTTTTTCATTTCTCTGTTATGTTAATCTAGGTAGACCTAGTCACAATTTTTATATTTTATTGTTTAAATATATCTGCATCAATGTCGACAGAGATGAACATGTAAAAAATTAGATGTTGACATTGGCCTCCAATTGATTACATAGACGCATCACTAGTTTTATTTCTGTGGTTGTTTTGTTTTCTTTGGGCTGCTTTGAACTTCCATTTTCACGTATTATCTTTTTCTGCATCCCCAAGCTTACCCTGTTTGGCAGCCAGATAGCTGCAGAAAAACTGTAGGAAGAATGTGTGGAGTCCATTCCATCTGGTTGTAAGACACCTGTTGACAAGAAGACCGAGTGAGTGCATTATGTGGGGCCAAGCACTAATGGCTTTCACAGTATATGCCTTACAGCAGTCTAGATCCCATCAGAGCTAAAAGACAGCTTCAGATGAGAAGACAAGGCTGTGTTAGGATAAATAAAATCCCCTTTTACCTTGTCCTGCCTGCATGAATGCCTGCATTTAATCCACAGTCCTTAACTGATCAAGAATGCCGAGTAGCCTAGATCTTGTAGAGTACTCCGTTCTGCAGTTGCAGAATAAAATTACCTTAATTAATCCAATTGGGGAGGCTGCCAAGAAATGTACTAGTTTGTTTGCTGCACACAGAACTTTCTTAATTGACTCTTAACTAGCTTTTGATTCACTCAGTAGAGCACAGGTGTGCTTTGTGAGAGCTGAAAACAAACAAACAATGTTTTTCCCAAGATTTTTTTTTAGATTCCTGTATAATTTTATTAATTAGCCATGAAATTCAGTAGAAATATGGGACACCTAACAGGATCTCACCAGCTTTCCTGATTCCATTCAAAGAGTGTGGATTAGATAAACATGCTGGAGAAAATAAAGATGAAAAAGGCAAGCTTGAGATCTGTCTTCGGTCAAGGAAACTGGCCAAAAATAAGCCTTTCTGCATATAGACAGAGTGCAGAAATTGTTCCATAATCCAGGGTAGTTTCATAAGCCATCATGAGTTCTTAAGACTAGCCTGTGGTTGGCTCGAAATTTTAACAAGGTGTAGACAAATGATCAGTTTTTGGAGCCAGCACCATATCAAAAAACATAAATATTCAAATGTAGTCTAATAATCAAAATAGATGAGTCATTTCTGAATAAAGCCTATACCAGTGTTGAATGATCATGAGCAAAGAAAGTTAATTGACATGATGTCATCCTTGGCTGATGGTGCAGTCCTGAATTTCCTGTTGGCAGTGCATCAGAGGCCTTGTTGCCCCTGAGGGCTGTCTCTTTCAGGAAACTGCCCAGCAGCCGTCATTTAGACTAACATTCCTTTAATTATTAATTTTTCTCCACCACTCAGCAATTCTAAGCAAGCTATGCTCTGAATTTGTAGAATGAACTGTCCAGGCTGGAGAACAACACAGATAATGTTTTGTTATTTATCTGTGCATCTCATTATTGTGAGAATATGGGGAGAAAAGTAAAGTTGGTAGTGGTCATGTTACAGTACATTAGCTTTCCATCAACACTGTGTCAGTCAACACAGATCTTTGATGGCGATTAGGATGAAAGCAAAAGCTTTTGAAAGCATCTTTGTTCTCGCTGGATATCTGGTGTTTGTGTTTTAGAGAGCGAGCCAGAAAGTGTGTGTGTGTGTGTGTGTGAGTGAGAGAGAGAGAGAGAGAGATAACAGAAATGATAGAAATGGGGAGGAGATTCCTCAGCTTTGAAGGATGGGTTGCCATTCTTTTTGTTTTTCGTGAACTCTAACCTTCGTGCACCTGACAGGACGCTTTTTTATAACCCATTTCCCATGTGTGTCTGAAAGCCTATTGTCACAAAAAAAACCACACACAGTCCACCCACAACATTCTCTGCTCATCTCACATAGACTCTGGAGAGGCCAGTGTCAGAATCTCATTTGTCTTGAAACTAGAGCTGCACAATATGGACCAATTCTAGTATTGTGGTTTTTATTTTTACTTCAATTTCAATTGCAAATGCCTTACTGGATTAATGATGTGACATGGGAAAAGATTGGTCTACATTATTTTGGCCAGTTTGTTTTCTTTTGTGACATGAATACACTGGTTCATCAAAATACCCGCTGAAATAGTCGTCTGGTTTAGGTATGTGAACATGTACTCGATTACTCGGTTAACTGTTCTGTGTGCCAGTATTCAAATACTTGTACTTGTCCTGTTTATCACAGGAAGATGTGGAAAATACACAGACTAACTGCTTATGTGTTTTAACAGGAATGTAAAATGTTAGGGTTTTACTCATATTTGCGAGTAAGGATGTATATTACACTGTGTCGCTCTGAAACACAAGTGTCTCAACATCAGCATTTTGTCATGGACACAACATTAAGGCCATGACTGATATAGCAGAGATAGCGTGACTTTATTGATAGCTAACTGCTGAAGCTGATGTTAGCCAGGTCCAGAAACACACACACACACACACACACACACACACACACACACACACACACACACACACATACACGTGCACACACTCTTCTTCTAAGCTGCTTATCCTCCTGGGTTATGGGAGGACCTAGAGCCTATCCCAGCAGTCATTGGGTGGAAAGCAGGATATACCCTGGTCAGGTCCAGAAACAGTGAAAATATATTTCTATGACACATTTACGTGTAGGTGCACCACTGAGGAGAAAAGACCTCGTGCAAGATGATGAGTCTTCATCAGTGTCCAGTGTTAGCTGTAGATTAGCTCACAGAGGCAGCCTCCAGTACTATACAACAAGAAAACTACAGCTTTCTCTTGGCTATTTTGAGCAATAAAACATGTTTTTGCATTCAGATTCCTCTGCTTGCTACTTATTTTAAATGTTGTTTTTTTCACAGACATCACCCAAAGAGTAAGCTTCTAACCATACGTTAATTTTGGCCAATGCACTTTTTTCCCTTATCCATTGATGACCGTATATCAATTCATTAACTGTCGTGGATACTGAAACATCAAATGTAATTTGAATGCACACCCATAATCTGGTTATGAACCAGTTTATTGCTTAAAGGAAGAAATCACTTCACAACTATCACAGTTTCTGGGTTGCAGCACTCCATTACCCCTTTAGCATGTATCTTTGGTAACTTAAAAGCACTGGAAGGTTTAGCCATTCAGCAATCAACAGCTCTCCTCATTGCTCTACCTATCTCCAAGAAGATGTCTTTACTACATGGGGAATCCAGAATCAACTTAGTATATCACAACAACAGAATCTTCGTGATGATCGCATATCTGTAGAACAAGCATTAAACAAGAAGCTGAACTTTTCAGATCAGTTCTTGCCGGTGAGCTAATGTCACTAAAAAGAAATGTTTCTATGTAAAGAAGCATCGATTATACCAATATGTTAATCTACATATCTGTATAGTTATGTATAATTTTATGACATGGCAGATGTTATTTATGTTTATGTTATGCCATTTATGTAATGGGCTCTTTACATTCAGTCCAACGACATGTGGGACAGATCAGGCCAATAACACATCAGCAGGTCTTTTTATTATAATTTATCTGAAAAGGTATATAAATGAACCAACCTTTTGCATAAAAATACATTAATATTTATCTTCAGACAGATTGTCTCAATTACACAATGAGAAAATGAGAATGAGAACTCATATCCAAGAGATATAAGAGATAAAAAAACCAATGCCGTCTACTGTAGTGGTTCGTTCTGCTGCATTTGATCATACTTCACTGGATATGTTTGGGCAGTAACACTTCATGTTCTCTTTGCAGCAGTTCTGAGGTCTCGTACAGGTCTGTCTTTCCAGAGTGAAACATTTACATTTTCATTTCCCAGAGCTCTCAGTCATAGTCACCCACAGAGTGAAAAATAAGTAACATCAAAAAAGCGTTGATCAAAGAATCTTGAACTGCACTTTTTGATCTAACCATGTATTTAAAGTACGCATATGTGCAGAGGTAGCAGTTGAGTGTTGAAATGACTGAGCGTTTGGCCGTGTGGTGTTTGCTGTCTCCTCTTGCTCTTCTCTTTATCTTCTCGTGCCCTCCGTTTGACCCAGGCTAGTGCACTGATGAGAATGATGAAAGGCGTCTGACTGTGACTGGCCACTGACACATTCCAGTCTTCCTTATTGTCTTCTCTACTATGTTTTTTTTGTAACTGAGTTTGCTTCTGTTTTTAACATCGCCTTACTGAGTTACCTACTGCTAATAGTATTTTAAAGCCTCAGCTATGAATGGCTGCAGTTTACATGGCAGTACTTGGTAATGTGGCCAAAAAAAATCTAATAAAACTGTTCTAAAATAAGAAATATGTACATTAACTCTTCTCTCTGATAGTAGGCAGAGACCTAAATTTACTGCTTTATTAAATGGATGTTGTTAAACATAGGTCTACCCTCAGGGATATGCACAGACCTTTAAGGCAGAGCATGCAAAAATGTTTTTTGATAGATTTTACAATGCGTCATCTATTCTTTCTGTGCAAATAACAACTGTGCTTCTCTACTCAGGCACGATTCTGTTAATAGCAAATATAAAAGCCATCTGGTCCTGGCTGAGTATGAAAGGCTGTTTTTTGAGAACTGTCTGGCAAAATCTAATATACTTCAAGAGGTTTTCACAATACACTAAGACTTTTTCATGATACGCAATATGCCACAATATTTATGTTTTTTCCTGACCTCCAGTATGTTGACACAGTCAAAAAAGGAACCAGTAGAATTTAAAAATACTATCAACAACTACCCCACAACTCAGACGGATAAGTGTTTTAGATGGTGTGTGTGTGTGTGTGTGTATATGTGTGTGTGTGTGTGTGTGTGTATCAAAAACTATGAAAGCAATGATTCATGACATATTCAATGACATATTCAATGTTCCACATCCTGCAATGCACTGATCTCAGTTAAACAGGACTAATGATGCTTTCATAATGAAACATGCAGTTGTACTTTAGGTACTGACAATATCACAACATGCTTAAAAAAGTGCACTGTGATGAAATTTGTGATATTGATAAATATTATCATATTGTCCAGTCCTAAAAGAGTGTTTGGAAAATGAATGAATGAAAAATGAATTACTGCTTATTTTTTTTTTTTTTACACATAAAGCAATACAAACATTGCAAGTGGACTTTAAGGAAGAAGATAAAATACAAGGAAAATGTAGAATATGTGCCCTTTAAGGCAGTGGTTCTATCCTATAATGTTAAGTTGCATTGGAACAAAAATATGGACCGTCTGGATCTGAGAGCCAATTTGAGAACCACTACTATAAAACACTTTCAGAAATACTGGTGGTTTAAATAAATTAAAAATATTCCATTGCTGTTCATTTATTTCTAAGAAAATAGTCATTTTAATAGAAAAGTTGGTGGTAGTAGTACTGTAACGCCAAAAACTAAATCATTTGGTTTCAGAAAAGGCAGCAAATTATCTTAAGGTGTTATGCAGAAAGTGTAGATCTGAAAAGGGTAGTTTTGAAAATTCTAAGTGAATTTCACTGGCTTACTCTGGTGCTTTTAAAAGACTGTCTGCTCCTCTTGCCAGAGGAGAAACGTTGAACTTTCATTGTTGACGAGCTCAGCCAGGCTGAATGTCACGACGCTGTTTTGTTATGGGACTGTAAATGTGCACGTTGTTCTAAAAGAGCACACAGTGTAATTGTCGTTACAGAACAGTGTTATCATGCTGACCATAATGACAGTGTGAAGCTATATTTAACTGCTCTGAGCATAAACAGCAATCAGGCATCACTACCTTGTTTTCTTCCTTCCTCAAATCAATGCGAAAGTGATGTCAACAAAAGTAAGAACGCTGTGATCTCACACTCAAGTTGCTCAACACCTGGGCTATTATTAGAAACCCATAGTTTTGAACAGGATGAATTTTAAGTCTGTGCTGAGGTCTGTCTGTCTGTCTGTCTGTCTGTCTGTCTATCTGTCTGTGTAAAACACATGGCCTAGAAAGTGCACCTGCGGTCATACCTGCTGGGCTTTGCCATCACAACACCATTGTCAAACTAGTTCCTTTTTACAGCACAGATCATAAACCTAGTTCCATTATACTCATTTGAATTGACCCCATTCTTGCTACAAAAATCAGAAGAGTTTGAAGTCTTTGAGGCTGACATTTTAATGTGTATCTGTACGCTCAGCATGAATGCTGCATGCTTTAAGCTCAGAGAAAGTGTGAGCTCTTTTTGAAAAGTGAAAATTTGTGGTCAAGTTTGAACAGGTAGGGTTTATCAGAGCCCCCCCCCTCTTCTGGCACCTGTTCCATTTGCTGCGTTGCAAAGATTTCCATTTCAATAGTGGACACTATTGACATGCCATTTGTTCACTGATGGCCTGCTTCCACAAACACTATCTATTGCAGAGATGCCAGGAAAGAATTACTGCGTCCCTGTTGTCTCTGCTGTTGTTTACTTTATGGTCATTGAAGAAAAGTAGGTGAGATAAGCTCTGGGTCTTTGAACATGAATGGTTTTGCCTTTACTCTCATTAGACTGCTTCCGTTGGTTTGTGTTAAGCAACAGGGTGGTCTTTATAAAAGGCTGATCTTTACAATAGGCTGGGCTAAGAGTATCTTAAAAGTTATATGTATACAACTGAAAACTAGGGTTGTGCTTGGGTGCTCGGTTTGAAGTCACTGTTCGGGTATTACTATGGGAAGACAGAGAAAACTTACAAACCAACAGATCAGCTAAATGCAGAAATTATGTTTTAACAGAACTGTAAAACATTAAAGCTTTGCTTGTGTTTGCGAGTAAGTGTAGGTCTTGAGATTGTCACGAGTGTCTTTTTGGTGATCCACCATTGTGGCAGGGTTAGTTGATCTGTGCTGGTTCAGAGTAGTTAACTGAATCTTCCTTTTCTTGATTTTGGCTTTTGTACTAAATACATTTACAGAACTGACTAGCATGTGGATCTACATGGCTACCAGATCCAAGATCAGAGCAAAATCAAGGAAGATCAGAAAGGAATGTTCATTCAACTATTTCAATGCAGCACAAAGGAAGCATCACAATGAGTGCAGATAATCAAACTCATGTGCTTGTGTTATACTCTAATTGTATAAATTAAAAGGAATAAAGCTTTCAGTATCATCTTGTGGATTAATCATGTTTGGAATCAGCTAACTGACTCTTTACAAACACTTTGTGGGTGCCAAAATGAAACTGCTGCACTGTTTAAGGTGGAATGGAAAATTGGATTAAGAAGCTGGCTAATAAGGAGCAAATTTCAGCTCTGTTCTGAGGTATGCTGTGTTACTACCACTACTGACTATCCATCCATCCATCCATTTTCTAAGCCGCTTCTCCCTCAGGGTCACGGGGGGTGGGGGGTGCAGTCATCGGGCGGAAGGCATACACGCTGGACAGGTCGCCAGCCCATCGCAGGGCAGACAGACAGACAATCACACCCAGGGGCAATTTAGCATATCCAATTGGCCTGACTGCATGTCCAATTGGCCTGTGGGAGGAAACCCACGCAGACACGGGGAGAACATGCAAACTCCACACAGAGAGGACCCCGGTCACCCGGCACGGGAATCGAACCCAGGTCCTCCTCGCTGTGAGGTAACAGCGCTACCCACTGCGCTGCCCCCCACCACTGACTAATAAACCTAATTTTGCCTCTCACAACAAACTGTTTTCCAGCTAAAAGGTAGGAGATGATTGTCTCTTCAGTGTAACCTTAAGCCACATGATCCAGTGTGGATTTTTGTGGGGTTCAATATTGTACAGCACAGTAATGTTGTCATTGGTTTGTTAACTAACCAGGCAACCAGTGTTCACTAAAAGTCTACCTACAGTGCAATATGCCAGTGGCCAAAATATGCCAAAAATGAGTGAAATACACCATTGACTGTACGATCCAGTTTAATCAAGCATCCAATTAATCCTCTCTGGTTAATTATGCTAGCGGCTGAGTGAAATACGGCTCCAAGTTAAATCTGCTAGCATCTGGGCACAATAACCATTTGTGAACTGTAAATGGGTTTGGAGTAACTTCTTAATTACTCAAAAGAACAGGCACTTAAACACACCAGCTAGGACAAAGTGAAAGAGTTGGTAACATTAGCATATCCAGATCACTTTCATTCATTGTTTAGGAGTTTCTGTGAATCCAGAACCAATTTCATCATTATCATTATTTGGCATCGCTTTGGACTTTTAAGCATGACATGCCTGAAAAATCACCATACAATAGCAAAAATAGAACAAAAAATATGCCAGAACAATCCTGTAATGCAACATAATGTCCATTCCCAAACCTAATATTATATTATACTTTGCTATGCCGAAACAGGAATGCCTTCATGTGAGCACGTCGCCAAGGACGTGTTTGTTGCGTGTTGATGACAAGTGAAGAGAAAATGGCAAAATGGCTTTACAGGAAACCAACCAAGGTAGATTAATACATGACCTGCAAGCAAAAGGTGAATTCATTAATTACATCCTTAACAACACAGGATTACCAAAACTACCATTGTAGTCTCGTCCCAGTGTCACTCAGAATGTGGGGGGTCCAGTGGGTTTCAGTGGGGGGAGGTTAAAGGAGCAACCCCCCTAGGAATGCCTGGAAGGCAGCCATGAAATTAAACAACAGATAAAGTGGGAGTCTGAGTGATTCCACAGGGAGAAGTGCTAGTGTAAAGCCCACACAGTGTTTTTTTAATAAGTATGTTGTTGAGTCATAGATTTTTTTGCTGATTTAAAAAAAATATATATTTTGCTATTTTGAGCACTTACATAGACCTTTTATGTTTGCAGAGCTAGTTTATCCTGTAAGCATTACAAATGTCCCTGCTCTGTCCTTTAATCTCTAGATCATGTGCTTTACTACTGAGAATTTTATTTTTTGTGTTTTTGGCATGGTGGGGGAAAGGTCCAGAATGTGACGCACACCAAAACCTCAAAACGTGTCAAAAGCTCTTCACACTGTAATGCCTCAGGGAGTGAGATAGCGGTGGTTAATAGTCTGTTTTAGTCTTCCTGCTGTCGTGAAGGCTAGACTAAGTGGAGGATGAATTTTGTTGTTCTTCTTCAGTACAGCCAAATTCAGAGACCACTCTTTTGTTTATTCAGTTTCCAGTCAAACCACCACTAAGAGAGGAGAAAATTAAGTTCTACTCTTGTTTCAGATCTGAATAAATCCACAGGTGTTTCTGTCCATTCTTCCACTGTGAGAAGACAACGCTATGGGTCTGGTAGGATGTGTAGCTGTCAAAAAAGTTGTTACTGAGAAAAGCAAATAAAAAGAAAAAGCAAAAATAAAGAAAATTTGCCCTAAAGCACTGAAACTGGACGTCAGAGATGTGGAGTGAGGTTTTATGGACTGATTAGTCTGTGTGATTGTGAGATTTCTGGGATTGCAGAAAATGCCACCAACTTCTTAGACTGAACTTTATAGGTGTAGAAAAATAACCCTGCAGATTTCTTTGAAAAACTGAAAGCAAGCATCCTGAAAAGAATGCATTCTATAATAAAGTCAACGGTGGACACAATACTGGAAAAAGATATATTTTTGTGTAGTTATTGAGGTTATGCTATAGTTTTGTGTCAATTTCTGCTAAATAAATGTTTTGATGTTGGACAATGAAAAATGTTTTGGCAGGAAATGAAATGAAGTGTGGTCTTTGACTTTTGCACAGCATTGTAAGCTAGCTTATGGTTGGTACAGTAATGCTGCTATTTTAGATACAAAGCTGGAAAAAGAGAAATGGATGCTAATGGAAAACAGTCCTGGCCTCCTTCTCCTGATCAGTTCTCATTGATTATGTCTGTCTCCATCGAGTGTGTGTGTGTGTGTGTGTGTGGGTGTGGGTGTGTCCACACATGTGCTTGTGTTGCCGTGTGATGGGATGTATGCATAAATCCAGATGTTTGTATCTGCCTGACTGTCCGGTCGGTTTGTATGTAATCATTGTGATGTGTGTAAGAAGTCCATGTGTTCTACATCTGTTTAAATATTAAACTCTTTGGTATGCTGTCTTGTTTCAGCACAAGCTGAAGGCTCAGATTTCTGGCTATTCTGTTTTTGCTTTTGTAGGACACACCCTTCTGAAAGCCATTAGGCTAAACTTGAATTTACAGCATTAATTAGCATATGTGTGGGGTATTACCTCAGTCATGAAACTGAGCAGAGAGAGAGAGAGAGAGAGAGAGAGAGAGAGAATGAGAGAGAGAATGAGAATGAGAGAGCTGTTTGTATAGTCATTTGAGCATATGAAATAGGAATATCCGGAGCAAGCCTCTAGTTACACTCATATGGCCAACAGTCCAACATGACAATAATCTCTCTGTCTCTCACTCATTCGGTCTCTCTCTCTAGCTTTAGGAACAACATAATAGGTTTAAATAGATGTTCTCAATGAATGTGATAATGTGTTCATGTTACAGATGTTACAGTGTGTGTCTTACAGATGTTATCACTTTTGTAACAAAACCGCACAGAATCCAAACCAAAATTACACTTACTTCATACATCACTACATTCAGAATTTGTCCTGTTGTTTAGCCACAACATGCTGCATTCAACACAATTTCCATATATACACAGTACTGTGTAAAAGTCAGACAGCCCTTCATTTATTTAATTTCCAGTCAAAACGGTCATTAGGTTAGTCATTTTTCACGAGGTATTTCTAAGAAGATTAGATTTTTCACAGTGCAAACTTTTTGTGTGGCTAAAAATATTTCGTGATCCCCTCTTTACTAACCTGGTGACACTCAATCCGGTGTTCTCAGACCTCGTTGTTGCTGAAAAGTATTGATGTATACTACTTGTTAATATTATGTTGTTTCCATGTTTTTAAGGTTTAAAAATGTAAAAAATATTTGACTTATCTGTACTTGTTTCAGAAACTAATTTAATTTGCATGTAGGTATACGACTTTAGATCAACATGTCTTTAAGATTATGAAAAAACATTAAGTTCCAAACATTTGACTGGCTGTGTAAGTGAAATATATAAGGAAAGAGGAAGACATTGCAATGATTATTGCAGTACAGTGCAATGTAATGATATATTTTGCTATTTTTTTCTTTATTTTAGACCATTTCTATCGCTCCATTCATTATGAAGTGTTGAATATTTAATGGCAGTTGCTGTTTTCAGATAGAAACAAAGAAATGTTTATAAAATACAGAATTTATGAGAGAGAGAGAGAGAGAGAGAGAGAGAGAGAGAGAGAGAGAGAGAGAGAGAGAGACACACGCGAACAGGCAAGGAGAAATTAGACACTCCTCCTACCTGGAGAGGGGGAGGTGCTTGCAGTGTCAGCAGAGCTTACTGAGGCAGAGAGGGAGGGATAAACAGCTTCAGATGTGAGTGGGAAGTGCTGTCAGACACAGGAGGGCTGCATTCCTCACAAGCTTTTAGAGCCCCTAACTGCTAGCAGCTCTGCTTAAAGAGTATCTCAACACAGCTGCCATACACCTTTATCGGACTTTACCCTGTGGTGGTCTGTCCTGCCTCCGTCTGTCTGAGAGAGTGCAACTACCTGAGAACCTGGGGTTTTATCTGAGATAAGCTCAGAAATATAAGGAAGATCTGTTTCAGTGAAAGGTAAGAGACAGACTGAGAGACTTTTGTATGTGTGTTTATTTATATTGTCTTCACTCGGTGTGTTTGTCTCTGTAGCTTTAAATCAGCCTGTTGGTATTGAATGCCTACTGCTGTATGTTGGAGCTCTGAGCCGGCAGTGTGAAACGCTAGAGCTGGGCGATATATCGTATATACCGATATACTAAAATTGGTGTCGCGTAACAATATTGACTTTTAGTTGTAGTGATATTGATATAACACAAGCTTTCCTAAATGCTATGTAAATCATTTGCCAGGTGCTTCTGATTGTTTAAAACAGACAATCCAAAATACTTCAAAACAAAGCAAATAGTGAAATAGTTATGTAGTAAATTTCCTTTCTAGAAAAGGTTTTTTGTCTAGTTAATATTTTCAGTATTGTAAGGATGCGTTTGGTGTGACTGGGCTCTTTTGTTCTGTTTAATTCTTTAGTACATGCAGTCGTAACAAGCTGTGTTAGGTTTGTAAGACAAATGTATAGACATTGCTTAAAGATGGTATAGATTGTACAGGTATGTAGGTGTCACTAATGCTGCCCTTGAATAAAGTGTTTCAAGCAGATAATACCAGTACTCAGGATGCATTATGTTTATTAATCTAAACTTGTTATCTAATAACATGAGATATTTGGATGAGATCAAGATACTGAATTTTATCATTACCACTCAGCTCTACATGTATGTGTTTTACTGCAGCTGGCCTGGTGATGAGGAACTGTGTTGAGACAAAGCTTAGTTTATGACACAGAAGGAAGACAGATATATGATCACAGTTGTTCAGGTCATTGAGTTCTTTGTCCATTGAAACTGTAGCCTTATCATGTGTGCTATTTTGGATCCCATTAACAATAAAAAAGCTATTGATGGAAAAATAAAAAATCATGTATGTCCTCATGAAGTCTGTGAGCTTTGTAGGTTAGATTTTAGCAAAAAAGTATGTTTTTGCCAAGAGCCCTTTAGAAAAAAACATGTGTTTCTGGTCCCTTGACAATAAACAGTCGTGACTAAACTATCTCTCAGTGTGAGATGAGCGGGGCAGGAAAGATAATGTCATAGATAATAGATGACATGGAAGGGAAAGCGTGAGACAGAAAGAAAGGGAGAGAAGAAACAGACCAAGAGAGAGAGTGTGTGTGTGTGTGTGTGTGTGTGTGTGTGTGTGTGTGTGGTCAGTCAGTCAGTTGGTAATCATTGTGCTCCTTTATGAAGGCTTTTCTTACTAATTCTTTGTTTATTTGCAGTCCCACACAAATCTCTGCTTGGTTTGCACTGTTTGCTTGGTCTGCTAATGACCAGACTGGCAATAAGTTGTGAAAGTCCACTCGTGCCTCAACCATGTCATTATTTGCTAGTTTTGTTATGTAATCACAGGTAGTACTGTAGTACTGTAGTTCAGTTTTCTTCTAATTCATAATTAAACCCCTGTGCTGTATTGAATTTCCCTCTCATGTTGAGCTTACAGTGTTTTAGTTCTTGATCTCATTTTACACTGTCATTCACTGATTATATACAACTCTACCTTGTCATTAGTCAACCGAATCCTCATTCTGCTATTTTTTGACTCACCTGCTACTGCAGATGTTTGATGGATGTCTGAGTGCAGTAGTAGGTCTCTGAGAATATTGTTCCTTCCTGGTGAGGGCCAGAAGTGGCTCTTAAGCACTTGACCTGTTAAGCTGATGTGAGGTGTGTTTGACAGAGGTGATGTACAGGCTGTCTACCCTGTTCAGCCTGCCCCACCATTTCTGATGGAGAACAGCGGAGAACAGCACACCTCAGCACACAGCAATCAACTGTAGATGAAGGCACACTCTGGCCGGCTGCTAAAAGATCGATACAGACCTCGCTTCTCTTATGTGGCTTGTTTAAAGAGAAAGAGAGAAGATACTGACGGCTGATTTTTTTTTTTTTTTTTTCTTTGAATCTGTACAAACATGAGGTGGGGTGTTTGATTTTGCCATATATCTGTTATGGTTAAAGTGATGGTTTGGCAAAAAAAATTATTTGTACAATCTCATCTTGCCCCAAATGTAGTGGATCAGTCAAGACTTATTTGGTGTCCAAGGGACATCATGCAAACTTCATGCCTAGATCAACACACTTGCCTCAAATTATGTTGAGAACTTGTGAGGATCCTGAACAAGATGCATAGCTAAATACAGTAGTAACAGACATGTATGCATTTTGTCTATTCACTGGTCTGGTGTAAAATAGTATATCATACAGGATCAGTAACTGCATTTTCAAGTGTTTTGAGTTTACAGCGGGCTAAAATGTGACAATTTGGCGATGCAGTTTGGGCTGAGTAGACTAAGCTAAGAACAGCAAAGGGTAGCATTTACCCCCTATACGCTGAGTGATGAGCAGCAAATAAAATATTCTTCATAATTAAACAGATACAGTGTACACAATTCTTTCCGAGTAGTTTGGTAGAAAATACACCATTCTGGAGAAACTTAACCAAGTCAGTCTTGATCATTGGAGGAGTGACAGTAACCAGTGTGAGTGTGTTACTGATTGTGTGTTTCTGTCTGTCTGTCTGCCCTACAATGGACTGGCGACCTGTCCAGGGTGTATCCTGCCTTCTGCCCAATGACTGCTGGGATAGGCTACAGCACCCTCCCACGACCCTGAGGGAGGAGTGGCTTAGAAAATGTGCGTTTTGCATCATGACCCCTGATTTCTATACAGTGCACCTTTTCATACTGAAGCACTCTGAATGATACTGTTCACATCACAACCATTAAACTATACAGAAATATTGAAAATTCCCTTTGAGATTGATGAACCTTTTTAGAGCTGTTTCAGTTTTTTACTGTTTAATTGAAAAGGACAAAGTTGTCCCCACCAGTGTGCAGTCATCCTTACTGGATTCGGCAGATCAGTATATAAAGTCAGTGTTGAGCAGTAAACTGAATCTGGTGGGTGTGGTGGTTTCATCTGAAAGCTGCGGTACTGAGTGCAGACTCTGTGCTTTGTCCTCAGTTTCACCTAAAATAAAATATGCATCGCCAGTTTTGTAAGTATTTAGGGAATGTATTTTTCTATTTTTTTTTTCTTTTCCTTTTTTGTCTCTGTCTCTTTTCTTCTCTCTCTCTGTCACCCTCTGTCTGTTCTCATGTCATGCCAGTCTCACTCAGTGACTGTCTGTGCGTTCACACTCCATTGACAGATTTGGCACAGTGTGAAAAGATGTGCATGAAAGTGAGAAAACTTTCCAGATAGTATGGCATAAACTCATATAAGCTTTCAAGGTCAGCGTCCACTGGAGACGGTGGGTAAAAATCTTTACTGTATTGAATAAACTCAACAGCTCAGGAACAACAAAGTCAAAAGTGCCTGTGAAACTGGCCATCTGCCACTTGCCGTAGATAAGTGCTACTCAGTGACCCAAGCAGCTGGAGCTGAAGCTGTTGCTGCCTCTGCTGCTTCACTGCTCATTGGAGAGACACATTGGGTGTAAGGTGTCTTTTTATTCTCCATACGGGTCTCTAAAGCAAACAGCCTGTGGGACAGGCCTTCCTTCACAAACTGTCATGGAGCATGTTTGATGAGCATTCATTGACTTACAGTGGTACAGGACATTCCCCTGAATAAAAAGAAGACAGGACTATGATCGATTTGGACTGTGTGTCCCTGTCAAGTAGTGAATCTGGTCTTCCTCAGAGCAAGAGGAGAAAGGTGTGTGTACTATGCCTTCACCTGTGACAGCTGCTGTCTGCTACACACGCACATAGAGCAGAGATGAAGAGAGAATGCAATGCAAACCTGTGGGCTAAAAGGATGTGTAGCTTTCAAGATGCCAAGAAAGACGAGAAAAGAAGAAAATTTGTAAATCAATCAAAGATGCTTTTGGTGCTCTGAGAAAAAAATGGACTGGCCACCTCGGAGGCAAGAACTCAACATCACTGAGTGCATTTGTGATTACTTGGATCATTATAAGCGGAAAATGCAAACAGCTTCTAAGACTGAACTTTGAAGGTGTGGAAAAATGTCCAAGCAAGTCTTGTTTACATTTATAGCACTTGGCAGATGTTCTTACCCAGAGCAACTTACAATTTAGGAGTCTTCCCTAAGGGCTCTTAATGGTAGCTTCGGGTGTTTGCCCAGGCAAGGGATCGAACCTCCATCTGTAGCGTAGAGGGCATAAAGTACTCCACTATATCATCTCCCAAAAAGAATGGAAGCTGCAATTAAGGCAAAGGGTAGATGCACTAAGTAGTGAACGATGCTAGTTGTTCCAAAAAATGTCCAGTTGTATTTATAGTGGGACTGCATTGGTGGAGAAAGTATCCTGCACTGGAGTGAAAGCAGAGATACCCATGGTAAAATATTAGTCAATAAAAGTGTAAGCGCTCTTTTATATTTTTACTTGAGTTAAAGCAAAGGTGCTTGTTTTTAAGTACTGAGGTAACTAAATGTATTTCAACATGTTCTTATAATTCAACATTTGTGCTGTTTTCAGTTTAGGAAATGGGGAAAATTTCATTTCCTATCCAACCTTTTTGAATTTTGAATATCTGTTTTAAAAATATCCCATAAGTTTTTTTTTTTTTTTTTTTTTTTGTACTCTGAAAGCTTGTCAGATTGTCAGGTACCTGAAGTTACAGTTGCTATGATTGTACATAGGAGGTCATTTAGTGAAATATGTGCTATGATTCTTTGTTTATTTGTGACAGTGCATCATGTTCTTTTGGATGTAATGGAAATGTAGTTTCTACTTCACCCTATAATGCAGAATGCAGTGGAGCAAAAAGTAGGACATTTCTGTGATGAAATGTACTGAAGTGATAGTTAAAGTCTCAAGAAATGGACTTTAATAAAGTGTAGCTTTTGGAGAAAGACAGTACCTAAGTACATCAATGAAGTTTGCTTTTACTTAGTCATTGTTTGCCATATTTAGGCTGTAGATGACAGTAAAATGCTTGAACCTGTTGTAAATAAGAAAGTGGAGCACAGACGTTTATGTGACAAATGTTTATTTTTGGCTTTTGTAATACATAAGTAAAGCTCTCATCTTCTGTTAGATCTCATTTTCAGTTTGAGCCAGTTTGGGTGTCTGCTGATAATTTTAGCTGCAAAGTCACAGCTCAGAGGTACTTTTATAGTGCCTGAATTTGTCTTTCTTTTTTCTTATGCCTGATGATGACTTCTCCAGGCTCATTTCATAAAGCCTGATTGTTCTTTGATCATCTCTGGGAGCTGTCTGTTGTTGTTATGTGATTCCCTTGGGCAGGTTTCTTGGCTGTGAGGAATCAGTTTCCTGCGGTGGCCACTGTAAACTTCACAAACCCACACACATTCAGGACAAGCCTGGGACCCAAAGTAAATATATGACCATTCCATTAGGTGCATCACAGACACAAAGATTTGGTCCGTAAATCTAAGCGCTGGCGCCTCCCCGCCTCTGAGCATTCTGACTAATCATTTAAAGAAACTCTCATAATGAGAGTGAGTGCAAACTCATCTCCACTATGCAGTTGTATGCACATGCTTGGGGACCCTGTCCAAAGTTTTGTTGATTTTTGAAGTGAAAAAGGAAACAACCTCTGTTGCAAACTTTATAAATTTGTATCTGATGAATTTGAAATAAAACTTACAGTACTTTTGGCACATGCAAAGGTTTGGATACACTGTTAAGTCAGTACTAAGATATCACAGCTTGTAAACATTTTTTCTTGTTTTTGAATTTTCTTTCGTTCTTCCTTGCATAATAACTCTAGTTCTGTAATATTCTTGGGCAGTTTGGCATGCTCAGCATATTTGCGAGTCTATCCAAAGATCTTCAGTGATCAAATCAAAGGGCCATTTCAGGGGTTTGCATCTCCTAAATAGTTCATGCTGAAGTAGTTCAGTTACTTCCAAAATTCTTCTGGGTGATCTAGAGGATGTTTTGTATAGTTCAGACATTGACCTTTGTGATGAGATTGCAGGTGCTGCACTGCAGAATGCTACCACTCTAGTGTCAGCTAAACCTTCCTACAGGCCTCTTGATGTCATGTGGGAGGTTTGCTATCCCTTTCTGGCCAGCCTGCGAGCAGTTCTGTCTTAGAGTTTTCTTGGTCTTCCAGATCTTGCCTTGACTTCTACAGATCCCTTTACTGCCATTTCTTAATGACATTTTATCATTAAGAATTTTTTTTTATTCTCAGCTGACAGCTCAAAGTTGTTGAGTGTTCACATAAGATTTAAAAAGTCAGAGAATTTATTACGCTCTGGAGTTATCATCAGCTGACAGTTCCTTATTATAAAACATTTGACCTGTTTAATCAGCTCTGATAAGTGAATTAGCAACAAATAAGTTCATTCTGAGACTTTACAATGGGAGACGTTTCCAAACTTTTGCACATGCTATAATTTTCATTTATATATTTTAATATTTATTTTGGTAAAAATGTAAAAAAAAAACGATATTTCTAAAAAAAAAAACAAATTGCTGCAGAGGAAGTTTACTTTGTTTCATTTTTAAAATGACCAAAATATGTAATTTGGCTAGGGGTGTCCAAAAGTTAGCAAACAACTGGATTTATCCTCCTCTCGAAACCACCAGATGCTTGGTGGCCACGGCTTACTGAAGTTCCTGCCTGCGCCTCTGTCTGCCTGTGCTGCAACTCTTCTTGTAGGAACTTGTGACTCCACCACCACCAATCCAGTGGCCTAACTGCCTTCACATAGCACAGTGGAGTGTAAATGATTTGTGTTTTCATCGTATCCAGATGCAAAAATCTTTTACATCAGGCTTTCCACGGCGCGCTCCTGTATCACTGTGTAGAAAAGGACAGGCTGGGGGACGTTTGGAATGTACGCATGTCTAAAAGCTCCCACACTTGGAATGTGTTGTTTTGCAACGGCCATTCCTTTGGATGTTTGTGCATGAATTTGCAGGAGTTCCTCTATCCTACAGATTCAAACCTCAGTGACCGGGTGAGTCACCTGAAACCATACATTCCACAGGCATTCTTCCACCTGCTCCCGTGCTCCACAGCCCAGGCTTGGAAGGGGGGAGTTTTCTTTCTACCCAATCAGTTAACATAAAGAGGCTTGGAGTGTAAGTAATCACACTCACCGCCCCCTTTTTTAGAAACACCCATTTTGTAGTGTCACCTTGTAGGTGTACAGTTAAAGCAGAATTACACAGATTTTCTTTCCATTTCTGCATAATTGAATGGTTGAAATGTAAACAAAGTCATTCGGAGCGGTTTGATGTGAAATGTTGCACAGTAGAGAAACTTACCTGCTCAGAATTCTTTACAGTGGTGGTGACAGGTAACTGTGTAATATACAAATATAGCCATTTTATTTTCTGTTCAAAATAATAAGTGCCAAAGTGTCTTGAGTTTGTATTTGTAACGTTGATTGTAGTAAAATAGTATTAAATTTATATAAAATTAGGTTATGAACAAGTTTTCTTTCTTTTTGGTTTTGTCTTACACCGCCCACATGTAATTCTCTGCTGTGAATGGATTAAAAAACAAAACAGAATAAAACATTTTAAGCCAAAAGGTTTTCTCAAAACTATCATCATACCAATGCAACATCTCGGGCATCAGGCATAGTTGTAACCATTTTTTGTGCTTTATGTGATTTACCACTGTAAGCCATTCTCAGTCAGTAAGTTTTACTCTCTGAATGGCTTTGCTTACGTCGTAATACCTGATTTATGCAGATCGGGGAAAAACATTGCAGGAATTCTTCTTTAAGAAACTGTAGTCTATCTGTTGCTGTACGCAATTTATTTTAGCTATTCTCTGGCTCTTCATCACTGGTTGAACCCACACGACTTTTTGACATTTTTGGGTGGTGGACCGTTCTCAAACTAGCAGACTAGCCTGATACACTGATACACTCGTACCACTGCTACAGTTACTGTCGTGCCACTTCCATGTTAATGTCGCTGCTGTGTTGAGAATCGTCCATGACTCAAATGATCAACAGGGGCACTGTGGTCCAAAAGTGGCTTACAGTCTGTAATTGTACACCTATGTAGTGGACCTTGTAAGTTTCTGATCCCACTAACCACCATAGAGATTGTTAGTTTGTGTTTTTTTTTTTTTTTTTTTACCTTCCTTGAAATGGTCTTCAAAGCAGAAGTCCGCTTTAGCACTTCTCTCACTATTTTCTGAGCTCTGTTCATGATATGAACTAGGTAAGCAGTTCATCTGTTTAAAACATACCATACTAATGACCACACTGGGATAAGCACGTGTATTTTTATAGTCTCTAATGGTAGATGCACCTGCCCCATCTCAGGTTACATCACAAATGGGCCAGTGCTTCTCATGTAGCTGGCAGTCTTTCTCTGTTTCGCCTCAAGCTTTGATATTCATCATTTAGACAAATTTGGAGTAGACAGGAACATTATACAGAAGTGAGGAGGAAAACATTTCTAAATTATTCAGAACAGCAGGCATGGAGAAAAAAGCTTAAATAACTAATGAACCAAATGTACTGCTGTTCTCTCCCTCACTCTTCCTCTTTCTCTCTCATTCTCTCTCATTCTCTCTCACACTCTCTCACTTTTTCCACCACGTTCACACTGTGTTCATGCTGAATAGAAACGGGAAGTCCAGGAATAGCATGTGCATGTCAGCTGAGGAGAGGATGCGTTCACTGAATAAAACAAGTGCAGTCATTTAGTAATGAAAATAAACAGGTACGTCTGATTTCATTTCCTCCACCGAGAGAATTCTCCAAATTGTTTCTGACAAAGCGAGCGAAGCTCCATGGCCAGTTAAAAGGAAATATCATTTGAAATGTAATGTGTGCTGGGCCTTCCCCACCCTCAGGCATTGTTAGTAGACTTTATTTAACACCAGCTAGCCCTGCGTGCTCAGTGGATACCTCAGTAGTACCTCAGGACCTGACTCGATGGTCTGACTTATGAAGGTGAAATCCAGTCTACCACAGTATGATTTGCATGAAACAGAACTCACTCTGTGCTATGAGGATGAGCTCACTTGGCCAAATTGAGCACGGACAATGAGCGTTAATGGTCTTCTTGCATGGCCGCCACAATGTAGGCCATAGACTAGTTTGTCATTTGTGGAAGTAAAAAGTGCACTGAGTCAGAAACCCAGTGTGCAATTTCCAGCAGGACACTCACCAAGAATTCTCCACAAACACACTAAGCAATTACTATGTGAGTCTTTGTGTGTCTGAGTGCGTTACCATTTATTGTTCCCTGGAGCCAAGGCAGGGACTGTTGCCCAGTCTGAGGAGCCAGGTGAACAAAAGCTTCGTTTTTGATATTGCTGAAGTGAGGCCTGAGTGTTCAGTGCTGAATTGATCTGTTCAGAGTACTAGGCTTTAATTTGCAACTAGGCCTGTCAGAATTCTTACATAATCATCTGTTCACAGTTATTTAAGCTGACCCAAGATATTTTCCACAGTTACTGGCTTTAACCATCTAATTTTTAAGTCATTCTCTCGCTCTCTCATTTGTTAATGGGTTTGTAGTTCTACAGAAGCAGAAATATGTTGATTGGAAGATCAGATGCGTTTGGAATTTGTTTTGAAAATTATATTTGCCAAATGAATCATACTGTGAAGTGCATTATTCAGTGTTATTTATTTATTTGTTTGTTTATTTATTTATTCATTCATTCGCAGGCAGCCAAGCGACTGCTCTTTCTAATTAACAAGCCCTATGTATCATATGACTAGCGACATTATACGTGCACGTCTGGTTCTAAAGTGCAAATGGGGCAGGAAATAACAAGTGAAACAAACCATTACTGACTTGATTTAGCTTCTGGATGCAATAGCCTCTGTTGAGTGCAAGGACATTATGGAACAAGATTTTTCATTCAGGTTATGAATTGAAATGAACTTAAAAGGAAAGATCCTTGCCTGCTGGTTTTGTTACGGAAAGTCGTAACAACTGAATAGCAGTCTAATGCACGAGAAAACACGTCAGAGACGAGGTTAGAAAACTGTCTCTAACTCAGCCCTTCACATAAAGTTCTAAGAAGATAAGATGGTGCTGACGTGCTTTGGCTGGCAGTGCTGGACTGCATCTGCCCGGTCACTTTAAACCTCAAAGGAAATCATGGGACTCGTCAGAGGAAATGCATCCGATTTAGCAGCAACATGGGTAATCATTCAACAGGAGACTATAAGTGAGGAGTAATAATGAGCTTACTCATAATTTGGTTCAGGGGCATGTTCAGGACACGTTTGTCAGAGCTTGATAATGATCGAGACACAGGAAGCACAAGGAGATATTGTTGGCTTGAACACTAGAGCTGCACAGCTGTTCTGTTGGCTGATTATGGCAGGAGGTGGGTAGTATAGGGGCTCAACTGCTTGGTGCCATGGAATTACAGCTGTAAACTTGGAAGAAACTTGCATGTAGGGCAGGATGTTAGGGCCCAACTGATATATTGATTGGCCTATACTATCAGCCGATTTTATTGGTTGATGATATTGCCAATAATGCTCAGATAATTGCCGCCTTTCTTTGCCAGGATTTTAACTCCTGATGATGAGGCAAGACCTTACACAGTTGTGGCACTGTGCAGCTCTGTGTGAGTCACTCTCTGTGTAGCTATATGACAGTAATACAGGCTGGACTGGTGAAGTCTGAATACAAAACACCATCATAAGAGGTATTACAACAACATAAAAATGCATCCAAAAAACTTATCAAATGTGTTATGTTTAATTAATTACATAAACATAGAAAACTAATGGAAAGTACAACCCCAATTCCAATGAAGTTGGGACGTTGTGTAAAACATAAAGACAGAATACGATGATTTACAAGTCCTTTTCAAGCCTTTTTTCTGTGTAAGCTGCTATACTGTATAATGCTTTGCATACTATGCACTCTTGTTTCTTTCATACATACATGTCCATTGTAAAAGTAGATCAAATAATACATTAACACGCTCATAACTGTATTGATTCACATTACCGGTTTTATTTGCGATACATTTGCTTTTCTTTCTTAGTTTACCAGTGGTACCTGTTTTCCAGTAACTGAATATGGACGTGGTGTATCTTTTGCATTTGTTTCTTTTGTCTCTCATAAGCCCTTGTCAGTAGAGTAAGTCTTTTCTGTCAGCTTTTTTGTATCACCTGGATACTGTGAGTAAGTAACCCTGGAGCCGGCCGGTAGCACGGACTGGTGAAGGTTAATAGAGTCTAACTGTGCTCACATAGTTGAAACCCCATTGGCCTACACTATTACACCAGAGAGGCATCGCCACTGGCGGCTTACTCAGGCCTTAGTCAGCATGTGAGTCAGAAGTGAAGCCACAGTGCTGTGCTGAAAACATTTTACGGTAAGATGTTTGTTGATCCTGAATTCTTCATATTACTAAGTATTTAAGTGCTCTGTAAATAAAGTATCTAGCTATACTAAGGTCTTAAGGAAGACCTGCGGAAGATCTTCTCTGGATGTGTTGGAGATGAAGAGCATCAGGAAGATAAAGCATTGTGGTGTTGTGGTCAGTAATGTCTCACTGATAATAGTTTCTCACAAAATAAGACCATTATCCCACCCTCATGAGTTGGCTCAGGCAGCAGGAGCAGGTGCAGCTGGGTAGATAGGGGATCAGTTTTGTGCTTGGCTTCTAGCCAAAGGTATTATCAACATTAGATCAGGTGTAAAGTTTTTTGAGAAATGTTTTATTAGTTTGTGATGAAAGAGCATATCGGTGCTGTATCTTCAGAATGGGAACTTTACAGAAGAAGGGAAACATTCTTAAATTATGGCGGAATTATTGTTTCAAATAAGATTTCGACGATTTCTATATTTCTATAATACAGTGCAAAGGGTAATGGTCCATCCATCCATCCATCCATTTTCTAAGCCGCTTCTCCGTCAGGGTCGCGGGGGGATACTGGAGCCCAGCAGGGATAGGGTAATGGTGTAGTTTTTAAATTATGCAAAAATGTACATGTTAGTGACAATATCATACCAAACCTTTTAAACTGTTCCATTACTTCATGGTAAGACTCCTCTCTCCTATAAATGTGCCCTTTTAAAGGTTTTCTAATTATAGAAATGTGTCTATGATGATCTTTATGGTGTTTCTCCTCAGTCTTTCTTGCTGTTGAAGTCCTTACTGCTAGTCAGTGCTTCATTAATTTAAACAATGTTTAGTGCTGTATTTCTGTGAAGGGTTACAGTACCTGTGATACAGTCTTGCTGGAAATGGACATGTGCTTTTAAAATGCTTGCATTCAGTAATGTGCTGCAGTTTCCATACAGTTTCCCTGTACCATAACTACGTGAGAAACACTGTAATTTTCCATCGGAATAATTGCTCAATACCAGTTGCCTGTGAGGGGACATGAGAATGCTGGGAAAATTGAGACCACACCCTTCTGAAAGTTTCCAGCCTTACAATAAAACTGCACTACTCTGTAGTGCTGTGCTACTGTGTATGCATGTATTTTTCTCTCTGAAGATCCAGTGAGATGATGAGAGAGAAGAACACGATCATTCCCATAATCATAGCTTTAGAGGAGTCTCAGGCAGGGGAGGGGAGAAGAGGGTTAGGCTGCTCTGAGGAGGATCTGCCTGAATTTCTGACGCTGTGGGCTGGAACATGTGTGAGTGATCAGGCGAGAGTGAGGAGATGAGCCTCACCCAAAAGATCAAAGTGAGAGAGTTCTCCATCCACCCAGACCCTTCCGCAGGCGGAGCTCAGATCAATATATGTCATGCAGAGATCTCTCAAGGGACCGTATGCATAATAACGTGTGAGAGCACCGGCTGACTGAGCTTTTTCCCAGATGGTTGGCAGTGTTTACTTTTTTATGTTAAAATTGCATACATGCTGAATTTTCAGTTTTCAAAGGCAGATAGTTTAAAGAATATGCCACGTTAATGTATTTTACAAGCTTCATGTGCCTGTGTTTTGGCTAGAATTGGCATCAAATGAGTGAATATACAACATCGCTAGCTAGGCACTGGCAACACTACAAATTCCCATAGGGATGCTAGCATGTATAAAAAGTAACATTATATTAATGGCTAATCAGACAGTGTAATTCGGCTTATGAAGTGTTATTACAAGGTTTTTGCTTTAAACATTACTGTAAAGACATACAACTGGCAGGCCACATACAGCATAGGCTCATGCATGCTTGAAACAGTCCTGCTGTTTGAGTAGGATAATCAGTTACAGAAATGTTTAATATTGAATATTAAATATTACTTGTCACATCATGCTGCACTCTACATAAGCCACACCTAAACATCCACTGAAAACTTGTCATGCTTTATTCAGGTTTTTGCTGCTGGAGTACATGTTCATCATCATCATCATCATCATCACTTTTATTTATATAGCGCCTTTCCCATGCTCAAGGACGCTTTACCTGTTAAAGGTCAAACTGAGCGTTGCCCATTAGGAACATCCCTTCTTTTGTTGGACAGGTTTGGTTTAGGGCTTAGGTTATCCAGATGACAGAAAAATCCAGGTTTGTGAAATACTACTCTGGTCCTGGAGTTCCACTGGCCTGCACATTTTGGTGTTGTCCCTGCTCTAACACACCTGGTGGGTGTTTCACAAGGCAAAATTGATCTATAAACTGCAAATCTTAAGCAGTGAGAATTATTAAGTAAAATATCCTATAACTCTTGAAGTTTAACTTAAAATATCTAGCTAACTGAACTGAACATTTATCCTGATTCACATCCTCAGTGAATTAAATGAACACTCCGCAAGTTTTTAACCTAATCAATGCATTTGTAGCATACGGTCAGTTACCATGCACAAACATTCCAATGCATTTTCCTGTTCTTGGTAGAAGAACAGAAAATCCAGCCGGTTAGTTGGTTTAGCTTGTGCCCTTAGGCTTCTGTTATGTGTTTTTTCATGGGATTTGATCTTTTCTACGTACAGGGACATCATTGTCCATGATAATCGACTGTGTTCTACAGATTCAGCAGGTAGAGAATAAGTTGAACAAAACTCCTTATTATAGTAGGGAAAATGCAGAACTAGTGGTTCTTCAGGGCCAAGCCTGAGAACTTTACCCCATGTTTAACATGTTAAACCCTAACACTAGTAGTACCTGTTGACTCAACTCCCCTCAGTGTTATCATACAGCTACGCCGGCTGGTAGCTGTGGTAACCCTCAGCCTGTGTAGGGACGTGTACCCTGGGGCCCTGGCCTTGATTTAGTGTGTAAGCCTGTCAGAGCACTCCAGACAAAAGAAGATTTGTTTTAGTCTCTCCCCCTCACACTGGCCTGAAAGGTAGCATTCCTCTGCTAGCTCATGGAGGAGGGTCAGGAGAAGATTTTAGGGATAGACCACCAACACTACTCTGTGGTGTCATTCCAGCGTAGTAGTAATAACAATGAATGAAAGCTATCTGAAATTGTTTGCTATCTGAAAAGTTCCAAATCGTGGTCACGTCTTTTTTAATCAAACGTAGTGACAGTATATCAACCAAATGCAACTAGCGATACTTGTGGTGAGGGAGGAATTTGAAAGCAGTTTGATTAAATGAATCTACTTGCATTAGTGCTCTGCTGCTACTGATAATATTGGGCTTCTGTGTCTGTGGGCTGAGCACAATTTCAAACTTAGTGAAAGAGTAAGTGAAACAGCACAATGGACAGAGCTGATTGGAGCAGATGCAGCAGGTTGGCCCCAAACTTAATGGCGTCCCTCTCTGATCCATGTTTACATACTTTTCCAAAGGGCTAGCTATTGCTTCATTACACACAGGGTGCTTATGGCCTGACTGTGTAGATGACTTGGGTAGTGATTGGTCTGAGTGTCCTGTAGGTTTTGTTATCACTACACTGGCTAGGATGAAGTCACAGCATTCCAGTGGGCACCTCCTCTTTGAAACTCTTTCTGTGCTGGTACTGGTACCTCCCATCCCCATTCTTTTCTCATATGTGATAAACATGAACTATGAAGTCGTCAAGAGGAGCTATTTCAGTGTTCTTCGTTTTAAAACCCTCTTTACCTTCATTCTGGGTCATGGCCAATACTGATTTTAAGAGGCCAATAATTGATAATATCTGATAACTGATGATATAATCCTGTAACTAATAATATAATCCAACATAATTTTATATTTTTTGTTTTTTGCAATAGTTTTAGTCAGCCAGTGTCTTACTGACTGATTTGACTGTCTGTCCTCAATAGTCACACTTTTGAAGGGTCAGATCATGAAAAAACTTTACTTTTGTTAAAATGGAAAAGTTCAATGTGGTACAGAATTGTTGTTAAACTTTCAAAACATACCATTTCACTCTCCCTGTTCATACAATCCATATATGGAAAATATTCTACAAAAATGCCCCTTTTTTGTTTCACAAAAACCAACACATTTACATATAATCTGCCTGTGCAGCATATTGCAGTTTAGCTCCAACCATTCTTGCTAAAGTTATAAGTGTATATATAAGCTATAATGTTTTAGCCCAGACTGTTTTTTGATTGATGCATAATATAGGGAAGCCATTTGGAACAGAAGTTATTTACATATATTAGTCTTTAAGGCATGGTTACAAAAACAGCCTGTTCAATTTGAAAGGATAAAGGAGGAAATGGTCATATGAAAATGGATGTTTTGGTACATAAACCCACGCAAACATCACAATTGGACCTTATGGATATAAATTTTAAACTCAAATACACAACCATAATCACAATGTCTTAAATAATGTAAGTAATGTAGCACAGGAACGTTTTAGAATTCCTTTCGATTTTGTTGGTTTCTGTTGATTTTAGTTCTTTTTTGATCTCTTCACATTTTTTTGTTGGTGTTTTATGTTATCCTCATTACCAGTTTAGCCTGTAGTCCATATTAGAAGCGAGTAGGTGGTGATTATTAGTGTGGTGATTTCTGCAAAGTGACCTGTTTACTTTGTAGCAGAGGTGTCTTAGTTACAATATAAAATACTAACAGGGCTTAATATTAACAGTTGCCTGGTTGCTAGAGGCAAGTAAAACAAGTAAAGTCAGGACAGCAGTGTTTGAAAACATCAGTTGAACTGTCAGACAAGATGCCATTTCAGTAATTGGGTAGTTTTGACTGTTTTAAGTACAGCCTATGCAACGAACAACATACTTCATTACCTTCATTAGTTTTGTATTCAAGTTGCCATCATGCTGTGGGGAAAAACAGTTCCGTCTCAAGCTTTTCTGGGGTCAATTTGGACCCATCCTTACTGGAGCTATTTTGCAGAGTTTGTATGTAACAAGCAGATAAAACTGAATCATCCTGCACCGACATTGCCATTTACAGAAAGCAGTCACTAGACTGCTATGATAAATTTCTCAATTATTGTGTATGTGTGCTTATTTATATTTGCAAAATATTTTTAAAAGCAGAAATCTGTTTGGGTCATTGAACTTTCAGTGCACTTGCCTGATGAAGCAAGCTGGGGGAAAAGAAAATGTCCAGTGAAAAATTATTGGTGCTTATTTGGTGGGATTTTCATCAGAATGTAAATATTGGCCAGTATTATATCCTTAATTGAAGTATCGGTTGGTGCTCTATGTGATATCTCCTACCTGTCAGTTTTTCCTTCAGGCTGTTCGTCATCCTTAGACTGACTGTTTATTTCACTGAGAGATGCTGCTTGAATATTGCTTTTGCTGTGTAGTATTGCTCCATCCTATTGGAAGAAGCTTTTCAGAGCCAATGTGGTTGCCTTTGCCAGACCATTTGCTTACAAAGGCTGTAAACTAGTGCAGTAAAAGTGCACAGTGCCAGCATCCATCAAGACACTCACATTAATCTCATGCTTGGGGCCTCATTTGCTACCAGCTGCAGTGCCAACCTATCTGATGTTATTCACCACAAAAGCTGTGCAATCTGTTACTGTTGAAAACCTTCAAAGTGGAGGCACTCGCACACATACCTACAAACACACAAACATGTTTGAACACACCTGGAAACACGCACACATGCATATACTCTCCTGCTGCAACTCCATTCTGCTTGTCTGTTCCCTTAAGTATTAATCTGCCATAACTCCTTTGAAGAGAGCCAGTGGTGCATTTAATTGGAGCAGAGGTACGCCTTTGAGCCATGAAGTGCCTCTTGCTAATGATAACTTGAAATTTGCTTACCCACTGGAATAGATGTTCATCATCATTCAAACTCTAAATTCTGGCAAACCTGCAGGGCTTTGTTATTCAAAGAAGCATTGAAGAGACAACAGGAGTTAGTAAACTGTAAAGAAAGCCTCTAAAGGCTCTTAAAAGCTTCTGCAATCACCACTTAGTTTAGGTCATAATAATACCAGAAAGATGGACATTCTGTATGCTTTCAAAATGTGTGCTTTGCAGTGATATGCTGATTCCAATAATGGATCAGTATAGGCACTATTAAGTATTAGCTTTGGGGGAGAAAAGTTGGATAGTTACAGTGCTGAAAAGTCAGAGACCTCCCTTCATTTATTTCAAGTCTAGTCAAAACAATCTTTATATCAAGTTATTAATGTTTTAGGAGACATTTCTGCTGAGATTAGATATCCCCTTGAATAAGGAACAGTCAAAAGTCAAAAGAAAATAAGTGAAAACACACAGAGGAGATGTTTCAAAACTGGAGTTAAAAAATTATTAAAAGATTTAGAGAAAATGGGACTAACAACCATGCAAGACATGATAGACCACCAAAACTGTAACCTTCAGATAAACAGGACTCAGTGTTTTTATCTTTGAGAGAAAGGAGAAAATCAAGCTCCACTCTTGTTTCATAGTTGAAAAAAATCCACAGGTGTTTCTGTCCATCCTTTCACTGTGGGAAGACAACTCAACACTAGGAGTCTGAAGGAATGTGTAGCTGTCAAGAAACCCTTATTGAGAAAAAGAAACAGGAAAAAAAAAGAAAATTTGTGAATCTAACAAAGAAGCTGCTGGTGTTCTCAGAACAATATATTGGTCACCCCAGAGTTCAGACCTTAACAACACTGAATATATTTGGGTTATTTGGATTGTGCAAAGCAGAAAAGGCAACCAACTTCTAAACACATCCAATTTCAGTTTTAGAAGTTGCATGGAAAAATATCTCTGCAGGTTTTTTTTTTTTTTTTGGAAAAAATGAAATCAAGTCTCCTGAAACCAATGAATGAAAAATCAAGAACTTATACATAATGGTTGCTTTGATGGGGGGAAAAATGAATAGTGTCTCTGACTTGCACTGTGCTGTAGACGTTTTATTTTTTCAATACTTTATTTGTACGTGTTCTACTGTTAGTGACCTGTAAGTATTCAGTTAACCATAATTGTTTCAAATTCAGTTTATTTTCATCATAGTCCTGTTGTAATAAGGCACTCATGTGGTTCTTTTTTCAAATTTGACCTTAACAGCATTGTTCCTGCACCCTTTCTTTGCTGTAATATGTTCTGTCTTTTTCTCTCCAGAATCTACACCAGGTCATGCAGTGCTGATTGTGTTTGATCTGTTCTGATCCCGGCTGAGCTGAGGCCAGTGCGTAGCTGATGGAGCTTAAGGTGTGGGTGGATGGTGTGGTGCGGGTGGTGTGTGGTCTCTCCGAGGAGACTTCCTGTCAGGATGTGGTCATCGCTCTCGCTCAGGCCATAGGCAAGTTTGATGCATACGATTGTCTTACAAAGCAGCTCTTATTTTAAGAGTTTAAGAGTTTGTTTCTGTATTTAAAAGGATTCTTAATGTAAAATCTTCATAGAACGATGTAATTTAATGTTGGAATATGTGTGTGTGTCCAGGAAATGGGCAATCTATCTATAGATTAGAAACATATCTGGACAGTCTGTGCACTATATTAGAATACCTTGTTTTATCACAAATTCTCAGTTTAGGTTCTGGGTTTAGGATATTGCTTTTTGGTTTCTTTCAGTTTCAAGATTTAAGACAAATCTTGAAAATGCACCAGTTATTTATTTCATATTTACAAGGTACAGCAATATTGAAATGCAGAAGTGCTAATTAAAAATTACTTAAGCATCACTGGTCCCTTTTGAGCTGCTGGAACATGGTTATGGTCCATTGTATTTCTGTTAATTATGTCCCAGGAGATTGTCTTAATGCAGGTGCGCATTATGTAGTAAACTTCACGCTCATGCTGCTATCATTGCTTCTACTAGGCCAGACAGGCCGTTATGTCCTCATCCAGAGACTGAGGGACACAGAGCGCCAGCTTCTGGCCACTGAGCGTCCGCTGGAGTCTCTGGCCAAGCTCGGGCAGCATGGCAGCGAGGTGCAGTTTTACCTGCGCCGCACCGGTCCCAGCAGCAGCAGCAGTAGCAGTGATAGCCAGGATCAGCATGACCGCACTCTGCCTCTCCACAAACCTTCTGAGCCAGAGCTCTCAAAACGAGGTGTGCCCAAAAAATCCCTCACCTTCAACCTGGGCCCATCCAGCTCCCCACGTGCCAAACCCAAACAGTCCCGTAAGAATCTGGGTCACAGAGACTCCACTGAGCCCAGAGCATCTCCATCCCCAGTGCCTCACGCAAGTTACCTGTCTGGACCAACCAAAGAGGAAGTGTTCCGGCACATTCTTCAGCAGCAGGAGCGATTGCAGGCTCTAGAAGCCCAGTTAGAGGTGCTAGAGCACGAGACACAGTCATGGGAGCGGCATCCTGGCCAAGAACCACGACTGCAAGAGGAGACGGATGCCCTGGAGAAGGCGATGATGAGGAACCAGGTCGAGCTGGCCCATGAAGAACTCTGGGAGGAGGAGCTAAGGGCTGAAATAGAGCGAGAGAAGGCCATGAGGCGCCGACTTGGCGAATTGCACGCTAAGCTGGATGAATGCAGCCGCAGGCTCCACGAATTCACTGCCCGCTCTGTGCAGCTGGAGCAGGACATTCAGAGAGAGAGGCTACAGGCTGAAGCTCCGCCCAGCCAGGCGGGGCCAGAGGACTCCATGGGTGCAGTGAAGGCCGAGCTCCAGAGTCAGCAGAAACAAGGGGAGGAGCTAGAGGTGGAGCTTGTGGAGACTGAAAAGGCTCTAGGGAAGGCAGAAAATGTGCTGCAGGTAAGCAGACAGTTTTTACATGACCATTTTCCAACCTTCTTCATCTCTTAGAATCAAACATATCAGTCTTAAAGAAACAGCAACAGAAACATAAGATAAATAAGCTTTGTTCTGATTGACTGGTCTGTGTTGTGCCTCGTTAAAAGAGCACTCGAAGCTGAAACACTGCATATAACTTCAGTGTGAATGGGTGGGGCTAAACTACTATTGGCTGAATAGACAGATGTATGTAAATATCTTGCTTGTTGTGACATCACAAAAACACTGAAATCGAAATGTCTTACACACACATATATATATATATATATATATATATATATATATATATATATATATATATATATATATATATATATATATATATATATATATACCTTATTTTTGTTTAATGTGTTTAACACTTTTTAACATTTGAATATATCACTTTAAATTACTTATATATGAATATATATGAATTGGATGTTCCTGGCAGGAAGATATTGCTGGCTACTTAGGAATCTTAGAGATTTTCAGTATTGTGAAGCTTTGAAATAAAGTGTGGTCTGAAATCATCCTAACTTGCAGGTTCAGGACTATTAATGATCTCTCCTGCCAGGAAAGGTAGTATTTTTCATATAATCAGTTCCCAAAGGTGCAGAAGGCCTGAGAAGGAGCAGAATGTTAATTATCAGGAGCATCAGTTGTCATGTTGTGTCTGACACATGGCCTGTTGTTGGTCTTGACTTGTATGCCTCTGAAGTAATTGGCTTGTGTCATTTCCCTAATAGATCATAGACTGTGGGTGTTAAAACACACCCTCAGAGCACAAATCCCTGGATTACTGTCAACAGAGCTCCAAGGCATGAACTTTCTTCTGTAGCAGTAGTTGTTAGGAGGTGTGATGCCCTCTTGTGGTGTGTAGTGGAAGTGCAGAGTTGGACTGTGCTGAAATTGCTGTGATTGAAATTGGTTTTCGAAGTGGCCATATCACAGAAAAACAACTTTCCCTTGATTTTAAATAATAAAACATTTTAAAGCAGTATATTAACATTGTTAAAGACTGCAAAAGCATGTATACGTCTATTCAGTCTACAGCAGTATAGCCATACTCATATTAAAGTTATAAGGACTGTTTCAGATTGGGCTGCATTTTGAATAAGGCACAATAGAGGGCAGTCAATCAGAAAACTGGCCATTTGCATGTATCAGTCTTAAAGACACATCTGTTTAATTCTAAAAGGTAAAGAGATGCTGGAACTGGTAATGTAAAAATGTGTTAGTTTTTGATGTGTGTGTGTATATATATATATATATATATATATATATATATATATATAACTACAAAAAATTATTTGTGGACTTTAATGGGGATAAAAGGAAAAATAGATTTAGAAATTTGAGATATGGGTCTGTTTTCCAGACTGATCTTGGAATCCATTTCTGAAGGTTCTGAAGATATTCAATAAATCAACTTACACTGAGTTAAGCAAGATTACTAAAACTGCATTCTAATTTTAATAAAAAAATCTTGTGTGTCTGCAGGCTAAGCAGGAGGAGCTGGAGGAACTGAACAAGGAGCTGAGGCAGTGTAACCTTCAGCAGTTTATCCAGCAGACTGGTGTGCTCCCAGCCCACTCCTCCTCCCGCACAGATCTCCACCAGCAGCTGGACCAGCTGGAGCTGGCACAGCTACTGCAGAACAGATCAGTAGACAATGGTATGGCAACTAAAAACATGAGGGGGTTGTTAGTTATTGCTGGACTGACCTAAACCTATCAAACCCACATAAAAACACATGCTCCCATATTACTAGAAGACACTAGCAACAAACGACTGATTTAAGTTTTTTTTTTTGTGTTGTCAACTGTCTTTGGCTGGTTGGATTTGAGTTTTTGTCTATGGCCTGTTCACACTTTCTATTACCATCTGTCTCTGTGACCATTTGTGATATGTGCTTGGAGCAAAGGTACCGCGCACATCTACAGCATCAGTATCTTGCTGCATTTGTTGACATACAGTAATGTGCCGCTAGTCTCTCTAGACATGCTGGACCCCACTCACACCTGTACTTAGAGCTGTCCACTAGAGCTGCTAGACTATATCTGTCCAAATTCTAGTCGAAAGAATTAAACTTCTTTGATATACTCTGGCTGGCCAAAACCTAGATGGTCACAGCAGCCCTGGGATCTAGCAGCCCTGACCTAGGCGTACAAGGACCAGCACAGACGTAGTTGTGTTGTGGAACATGACTAAATTTGACCTGACTGCTCTCCACCCACAAATGTCTTTTCATAGGAACTGCTGTAAGATTGGACTAGCTTTATAGGACATTGCAAAAATCTCATTCAAAAATTGTAATGCACAAAATGCAGAAATTATTCTTGTTTGTTTAGTCTCACCGGGTGACCAGGTATGTGTCTGTCTGCCCTGCCTTCCACCCAATGACTACCCGCGACCCTGAAGGACAAGTGTAACATTCAGACAGGGTAGTGACATTCAAATGCAAATGCAGAGAATCTTTAATGTACAAAAAAACCACAGAGCAAAAATCTCAATATTCCGGAGAAGCTGATCTCTGAATGAAGGAACGGCCAGTGGCTTAGAAATTGTGTGTGTGTTTGCGTGTGTGTTTACTCGCCATGTTCAGTTTGAAATGCTATGCTACCAAGTTGGGCAATGTTGGGTAACTAATCGAATTTGCTTACATTGAGACCTGTCACATGCATATAAGACAAAATACTTTTTTGACCATTTTTCTTTTTATTTCCTGAGTTTAACATGGTAGTAAGAAAAACAAATGTGCCCTGACTTTTGCACAGGCCACATTTTGCACTTTTCATTTTCCCCAATATGTTCAATTCAGTAAATAAACAGTAATTGGGTATTAAAATGTGCAGTAGTATGTAGAGAATGTGTTCACTTATTTTCACTAGGAAATCAACAATATATGTAATTTAACCAGGGGAGCCTGAACTCTTCTACATATGACTGTATTTTCTCATAGCAATTATCAGCTGAAAGTGATTTTGGCCAGCATTCTGTAAAACTCGTTCAAGCTTTCAACAGAACGCAACTGTGGGTGAAGCATGGCTAAGTTGGCATAGAACTGATGCAGACCTACTGATGCAGCCTTTCCTCTCTCCACAGATTCTCTTCCGCGCCCCACAGCTAAGCAGTTCCTGGGGCATCCACGTAACCTACAGCACCCGCTGGTGTCCAGCCTCAACCCTGAGGGTGTGTATGTGTGAGACCCTGCTGCTGCAGCCCTGCCTGCTCATCCACCCTGCCCTGCAAACCCCCCCCCCCTCTCAGCCAAGGCCAGCGGCAGCAGCCCTTTCTGGGTGGAGGTCTCTGCATGGTGTCCCCTCCTTAACCACCCTCCTCTAATAAAGCTTGTATCTGTATGTCTGCTTTGACACTTCATCTGAAGGGAACCACACAAGGCTAAAAGGCAGGGAAATGATATTTGTTCATATTCAATGTTGAATGGGAGCCATCTTTGCATTAGAAATAGTCTATTGTTACATACGCGCACAGTCCTTTAAAAAGGCTACAAGGGAATCTGCACACTGCACTTTTCCTGGAAGAAGAAAAAACCCTGTTCTGGAATTATGCTTAGTTTATTTACAAAACAATAATTCCTTTTGTGCTTCTGCGCTGAAGAAAAAGTGTCACTGTTTGGTAAATAAATTGAGGATCACTTTGAAGCTTTGTGCATTTTTCCCATGGAAAAGTACAGACAACATTCATCATTTGCAGCTCAATGTAAATGTTAACTCTGTGAACTTTCGTAAAGCAGCAGTACTCCATTCAAAGGTGATCAAAAAAACAGACAAATCTCAAGATGTAAGGAACAAGAGTAATCCGATGAAGCGTCATGATGCACCAATTTCTGTTTATAGTATCACTGTCTGCAAACAATAGAATTAGAAACCTGCATACAGTAGACTGGTTCATGAAGATGTAAGAATGTTTCATTGAGCTCTTGAGGCATCTGCGAGGCGTCTACAAGGAACTGCCCTTGTTGTTTATATACAGTATGTGAGCATAAACAAAATCACTAAAAAAAGAAAGCACCTCTCAGGCATGCCAGATGAGATGATGGATCTCCTGCAGTCAGATTTGATGGTCCACAAATTCAGTTCTTGACAGTGATGATTCATTCTTGAAAGTCCTTGTTGTGCAAGTTGTCAAGTCCTTGCCTGGTGCCCTTCAGATGAAGTGTTAACTTTGTATCCTTCTCAACACTTTAGTTTAAAGTATTCAGAGCCAGATCTATACAGCATCTTCAAAAGCCACACCATGAGAATGTAGTTCAGGCTGTAAGGCAACAGCCAAATTGCAGTGTCTTCACCTTATGGTGCTTAAACTATTGTACATCAGTTACTATCTTATACAATCCAATAGCATAGGGTATACATTAGTATAGGGATGTGCATGGGTACTCAAGTACTCAGTTCAAGATGGCAGCATTGACATCTTTGCACACCTGAAGAGTAAACTTCTGTTACTCAGCCAGCAAAAAAAACCTATCCATTTCCTGTTTTAGAATATAAATATGTTTTAAAACTTGTTCCTCTCCGTGCTATTAAGCCTATAACCCTACATTATTGTCGGCTAAAGTACATCCTTGTTTTTTCCTTCCCTGCAGTTAACCAATTATTATCGCTCACATACTCAAACATCAAAATGAGTCAAAATGCACATCCCTATAGTTCACAATATCCTGGCAGTCTGTGCAGCATTTATTGACACAAAATAGTTAGGTGACAATTGAATCCTTATGTGGTGTTTGTGAAGGTGTTTTGTGGCTCATAACAACAAACTAAAGTGTTCCTTCTCCTCTCCTTGAACATTTATTTTTGTAATGACGTGCTCTCTCACCAAGCTTTTTAAGCCGTTTCCTTCGTTTTGCTGGAACTTCTGCTGCTGGTTTGGTGCCTGTGCCCTGTTTCTGTGGTTGTGTCTGTTATCTGTGGTTCATGGTTGAGCTAAACACCAACAAAAATGAACTGAGTGCATTGCTGATCCAGACCCTGTGCAGTTTTGTATTTGTGTGTATATGTGTGCGGATATGCTGAGTAATAGGAGGGCGATCTTATTACAACGCCGCTGACGGCACTTGTCTCTGTAACAGTTGTTTTATCAACAGAATAAGACAGTGTGCTCGGCAAACAATGATCACCATGATATGGCACTGCTATTACTGTATCTCCAGTTGTTCAGTTAGTACAGTATTTGTACAAACATAGAAGAGCATGAATGAACCACAGTGTGCTGGACTGACAATGATCCACATAGTGGAGTGATTGTATTATGTCAAATCATTTCTTTCTGACTGCTATTTCAAGAGGTATACGTCTCTATGAAAAAGCCCCTTGCTGCTGTGTCGATGAATGATTGTTTAGGGTAACACCACCAATATTCTAATTATGATAGCATGTAATTAAGACACAAATATATTCTTGTTCTCATTATTCTGTTGATGTATATTCATTGCCCACTTTTCTTCACATTGGAGCCAGGGAAAGGATTACACTTATTCTGAAACTGTGACCTTGATGGCCATAGACTGAAGTCTGGCACAACTGCTGTCCAGTCATTAATCTCAAGGGATATACACACCAGTAAAAACTGATGGAGTGGACTGATCAGAGCTAAACTGGGGTCTGAGGTGCATACAGCTCTGTCTTCTTCCTCCTTTTAAGGTCACTGTGAAAAGCTCCATAACATGGAAAGCTTGTTTTGTAGTCCAAAGAATTCATTAAAATTTTAGTATAAACTAGGAGCTAAAAAATACCTTTTTTACCTCATTTTTATCTGCCGTAGTAAAGAATAGAAAAACAAAGTTAGCCATTACCTTCTGTTCATGGTAAACAACCATGTGCTGCAGGTGTGCAGATAGAGATTAGGTTGAAAAACAATGAGGTATATTCTTTAATGATCCTCACAGGAACTTCTCATTATGTTCAGATGTATTTTTTGGAGTCTGTTTTTATTGCAGTGTAATGCACCTCATTTTAATTTAATTTTAATTATCTACCTGGCTTCCTTTTCGGCTTGTGGGTGCCTTCTCCTTAAGCTGGTTACTGTGTGGTCCCAGGTTTTCTCTGTGGCATGGAACAAACTGGGAGAGCTTCTCTAGTGCATGGGTTTTATTTTAGCAACAGTCTTTAGGGTGGCTCGAAATTGTCACCTTTCCCAAATTAAACACTGAAGGCATCACTCTATATCATATTTTTGTGTGTCTTGCAGTCCTGACATCCAGGGAGTCGTCTTGGAGGTAAAACCTGGACGGCAGGGCCAAGGATCTCTTATTACACCTTAATGTGCTTAACCACCTACTGCTTGTAACGACCCCACTCATCAATGTAACCATATACTATGTATTGTCTGTATATACAAGTATATATATATATATTGACATTTTGTTACATTGCAAACATGTATTTACTGTAAGATATTACCAGAAAGATATATCTAGAGAACTATTACTTTTGTTTATGTATTTAAGTACAATAAAGACCGTGCATTGTGTTTTAGATAACTTCGGCTTGGGGCTTGTATTGTGTCTATCAATTTCCTTTTTTTAATCACTGTTGAATGTGAATTAGAACAAATAGTGTTATGGTGTTAAAATGTTTCATAATATGGAGGAAAAATCTTTTCCGTAATACTAAAGGAAGCACCACATCCTGCCCAGCTGGAAGACTATTAGAATATTGCGTGCTTCCATAACACATCAAGAATCTGTAAACATACAATAGTGACGGATATATGCAATACAGTAATCATCACACGACATGGAGACGCACTCCATTTAACTTACATTGCAATGACAAGCTGGTGAATCATTTGTCCGTTCCTGCGCAGCTTGAATTCCAGTCAAACGATTTTCACTTTTGTTTTTGCTATTCAACATCAGCAACCATGGATGAGCAAGTTAAAGCTGTAAAGAACCTTACAAATCACTGCAACCGTACTACAACAGTCCCGTTGCCTAAAGCCTAAAATGAGCTATTTTACACCATCTTACCAGAAAAGCGTATATACTAATACAGGCGTGTCTGAGCTACTCTAGATTGGCTTGTTTTGATATTAAGATTAATTGGGTGAAATCGGATTAGAGTGATAAGATTAGGGAACTGTCTGGTATAGCTAGAAGAAGTTAAGCCCCAAATCCCAACAGCTTTGAGAGCCATAGCACCTATCAGTCCTCTCTGCCAAGGCTCTGAATAACACTCAGATAACAAACACTATTCGCAGTGTCTTCAGTGGGCCGCTGGCTACAATGGCAAAGTATAGAGGGCAAAAATGAGTGGCAGGTCACATGGAATGGTAAATTAATACTGATGTGGAAGACAACACTGAGGCATTATTATACAGGAAGGTCAACCGGTTCCAAAGTGTTCTAATCAAAGGTAGCCAGTGGACCAAAGCATTCATGATATGAATGAACATCCGTGCATGTCATAGACTCCCTATTGGGCCCATGATGCCATGCTTCGAGCATCCATACCAGGCATGAAAGACCTGAATGTCCCATGTGTTAAGACCAGAGAGATTATAATGGGCATTTTTACTCATATATAATACAATGCACAAAAATGAAAGTATAACACGCAAAATTAGTTTCATTTGAGCTTTAATTGTCATTTTTGTTCAAGACACAGCCATTACAGTGTGACCAGCATTGTGCATTTCCACCAGTATTAAAGTCAGCCTACTGCAACTGCACTGAGTTGAAGAGTTCACAAGGTTGAAGGAGGGGTCAAGTTCATAAGTAAAAGAAGAATACAGCAGAGTTAAAACACTGTACAGTGCACACGTGGAAGCAAGAGACACAGTATGGAAACCTAAGATGATAGTTCAGTCTCCTTTCCGTAAGTCTTGGCACCCTCCTATGGCAGCCTATGGATGGAGTGCGTTACTGTGACATGTGGCACGTACACTACACTACTGTAATGGAGAAGGAACAAACCCAAGAGAGAGGGCTACGGCCATCCGGCAGGACGATTTAAGCGGTCTCCACAGTCGGTCCGAGCGCTGAACTCAGAGGCGCGTCCAAAAGCTGGTTAGCCGCTGTCACACGCACAGTGGAATGGACAAGAGGCGCAATGTGCGTTAGTCAGTGGCTTACCTGCTTTCAGAAATCTCACATACGCAGAAACGCGCCCTAGCACGCTATAGGAAACAATGGAAGAAAGTGCTTTTAAGAATCACTGCATAAAAAAACACGCATTACACCATCACCCCTGCTCAGCCGTTGAGTTTAACTATTAGGCCTATCAACGACAAGACTGGTTACATTTCATATTCTGTTAAATTTAAAACCTGGGATGTACTTAAACCTGTGGACGTTCGACACCCATAAATAAACCCAACCTTATAAATATAATATTAATGAGAACAGATTTCTGAGGGGAAAACAGTTTTATCTTTAATGAGTGGTGTGTTTTTGTCGAAATGTCTTAAAACGAGGCCACTGTACAAAGGGGGCAACGTTTATGCGCTGAGATATTTAGTGCACCTCTATATTTAGCAAATCTTTGAAAATAATCCTGGCACTAAAAGAAAAAATAACCACATTTATATGACAGTACAACAGCCTTTGCTAATGAAATGTCTGTTCTATTACCAGGTAATAATTATAATCAGTGATATTTACACTAGGAGCCACAGTTACTCACCACTCAAGTTTTTTCCATCCATTGGCATCGGTTGAGCACAGAATAAGGGATCCAAATCGCCATGTGAGCTGTGCTGCTCAAACAGACGGAAAAGTGCGAACAGATGTCCGAATTGAGGAATTTCTGAATAAAGTGTGATTTTGAGAATGGATCAGAGGAGCAGTGCAGAAGTTCAGTTCAGTTGCGCTACCCCATCCCTGCCCACTCCTCTGCGTCTGCAACCTGACCTGCTTATGCAAATCGCGCTTTAGTGGCGTTGACACTCAGCCAGCGACAGAGTGCTCTTGGCGGGCAAGCTCCGCCCCCCAGACCTGAGTGTCCAATCGCGGACCGCCGAGGGAGGGCGGAGCCGCAGCAGCGCGTTAGGTGGATTTGGTCTGAGTTATAGTTGGGGTGCGGTGCGTTCGGTTTTGCACGTCTTACTTTGGGAATGAACCATTTTTGACAGGTCCGTTTCCCGCCATTGACCATATTCATCACAATTTCTGACACAGTCAGCTGTCTCTCGATTTTTCACGCGCCGGCTGTGATTCAGCGGCCGCGTAGGAGAGTGAGGCTCGGCGTTTTTTATCAGTTTAGTGGAAGGAGACCCTACCCGCCCGGGGAAAGTGGTTGGACTCTGCTCGCTTGTGTACCGTGTTGCCATGAAGCTGGTGTAGATGTGCACGTAGCAAGGATGCAGCATGATAGTGGAGTCGGTAGTGAGTGAGTGAGTGAGAGAGAGAGAGAGAGAAGAGAGAGAGAGAGACAGAGACACACAGAGATAGAGAGAGACACAGAGAGCGAGAGAGAGAGAGGTGGCGCGAAAAAGCCATTTTCAAAAAACCCAGTGTATCTGAACAGACCCTCATTCCTACCTAAGGCCGGGCTACTCTGGTTTAACGGCAGAGGGAACGCCGTGCTGTGACAGACAGACAGTAAGGAGGAGATGGAACTGCTGTAAAGATCCTTCTGAGATACTGGAAATACTGTAGATTGCGAAACAGTGCAAACTAAAAAATACAACGCTATAAAAATCAGAGCAGAAACATGTAGGAAGCGCACTGTAAAGAAATCAACAAATAACGAAATAAGTGGGAAAAGACCGTTAATTACAGTTAATTACAGAAGTAAAACCGAAACGTTAAGAACGAATAAATATGTTTTAATTTGATTCCGTTTGTATTTTGAATACAGATATGATGCTTATTTTGTCATAGTATTTTAGATCGATGCCTTTTTAGCTATTGTGGGTGTCACTGGGTGTAACAAAGCTGTCGGTTGTGAGATGAGATGAGATGATTAATAATGTACAGTAACGCGTAAACACACTTCATACGTGCACAACTGCAGGCGCCCAAGCTGCACGATTCAGTGATCACTCATGTAGGCAGTCCTCTCCTTCCTCTCTCCCTCTCTCTCTCCATACAGACAATACCAGTCAAAAGGTTGGACACACATCATTCCATGTTTTTCCTTAAATTTTATATTTATATTACATTAATATCGACATCTGAACTGTGAAGGAACACATGGAATTATGTAGTAAACAAAAAGTGTTAAAGCAGAATATGTTTCATATTTGAGATTCTTCTAAGTAGCCACCTTTTGCTTTGATGACGGCTTTGCACACTTTTCATCAGCTTTCTCTCAATCAGCGTCATGGGGTAGTGTTGAATGAGCACTCAGAGGTGCTGAGCACTTGTTGGCTGCTTTTCTTTCACTCTGCGGTACACACACGTCTTCATGAGCTTGTTTCACATGGAGTTGTCCCCCTTTGCTATAACAGCCTCCACTCTTCTGGGAAACTTTCCACAACATTTTGGAGTGTGTCTGTGGGAATTTGTACCCATTCAGTCAAATGAGGATATGTGAGGTCAGGCAATGACGCTGGATGTGAAGATCTGGCCAAATGATCATTATGAGGGAATTCTGTGAGGGGAACACAATGAACAGAAAAAAACCCAAAATTTTAACATTCACAAATACACAACATTAAAAACAAAAACTATGTTTTACTAGCCTGAACAATTACATTTTAAAATGAATGAACTTGTAATGAAAGTACAATCATTTCTTGTTAAACACACTGTCTGCTGTTAGATCCACTTTCTGTGCCATCTTACGCTTACATGCTTTTTAAGAATGAACTGATATTAAAGAACCTTTAATCAAATCAGGTATTATAGCTACACTATAGTAAGATTTAGGGGTTTTGAAATCTCTTTTCTGGAAATGTGTAACTGCCCACAGTATGCTGAAGTACAATTTTTAACATTGGTTGTAAAGAGTATTCGAAGAGAACTCAGTGTTGGTTTTGTATTTGAGACCTAAACGTCGCGCCAGACCTTTCTGATGTAAAGGCGTATGCCGTTCAAAGAAGTCCCACAAAATCCTCTGACTTTTAAATTGTTATTTCAGGTTATACAGAGTGACTCACAGCACAAACAGCACATTTTAGCACATTTTTCTCCTGACTCAGTTTTAAGGAAGAACATCTTACATAGTTTACATAGCTTTAAGTAATATAAGCAACTTGACAGTTTTTGGTAATAAACTATTTCACCTCTCCTTTTAAAGTCACTGCACACACAAGCATTCATGAGCTCCCTGTGAGGGTTCAGGGCTGTTTCTTCTCATTAAATGACACATGCAAATGAGACATGCATACCACTCACTCTCCTCCTTGTGGAGAACTCCAGACTTCTAAACAGAAACATATATATATATATATATATATATATATATATATATATATATATATATATATATATATATATATATATATATAATGTAGCCAGTTATTTATACTGATTAAATACACTCAGAAAAAAAAACATAGTAAACTGTCACTGGAGCAGTACCCCTCTCATCACTGGGGTGGAATGCTCAAGGGTACATCTCAGTACCTTTAGTCAGGGTACATAACTGTATCTTGATCCACTGGCATTATACTTTCTAAGTTGTATTGACTCCACACACACCGTCTCGTCTCCAGGCTTTTTATTTTATTGTTCTGTTTTAAAACTTTAGGTTACAGAAAGGTACAATTACATTCCTTTCACCTGGAAAAAATCTTTAAAGCATATAAAAAAAAACACTGTTGTAGCTTTGAGGAACATTTACATTGTTTGTACCTTGATTAATGAAGAATGTGCCTGCACAGGAACTTTATTTCTAACTGACATAAATCCCAACTGATATTTTCATGCCTCACATGAAAATCATTTGACCTCTAGATATTAGGCACTTCCCATGAATAGAATTCAATTTAATGTCCCATTACCTTTTTAAAAGCAATAAAGTGACTGTTGTTGTTTTTTTTTTAATTCTGCAAATAGATAAGGGTTTATTAAATGTGCTTTATTAAAATTAGTATTTAAATGATCACAAAAGCACATAAAATGATTGTTTCCACCTTTAATATGGTGATAATGAGCTGTCCCATCTTACTGACATTGAGCATACTGTATCTATGAAATATATTCATCAAAAGTTTCCAGTAACACCAGAAATCAAAGTTATTTGGTTGAGCCACAAGCAATTTAATGTTAAAAGAATTATTTTCCCCTATTCATTTAACAAAAAAGTCATTTTAACCTGTCCCACATTTTATGTACAACCCTGTTACCCCTCATAAAAATGGATCATTTACATCATCTTGTTGTTTTGCGCAGAATGACCAGCAGACAAGTAAGTATTCTCATTCTGTCTTCTCAGTTTACACACAAAATCTGTCTGCATGGATGAAGATCAATCGTTCAACACTGTTACCAATATACTAACATATAAGCTTATTAATAGTTAGCATGCAAAATGTGCACCCTGTCAAGCTAACCACTCCTGAATGCTATAATTTCATTTAGACCAAGTTCACAAACCCTGTTACTTGCAACTCTGTTACCCTTTTTTTAAACCTTCAATTATTTTCATTACATTCATTTTAAATGGAAAATAATGAAATGGAAAAATAATGAAAGCATTTTGATTAAAAGGTTTTTTTTTATTTCCCTTCTGCTCTAGGTTGTATACTTTGTATGTTTTCAGTTGCACTATATAAACACATGAAAAAATGACATGAAATATATAAAACAAGAACACTTTGGATTATTTATTTGAAAAGTTCAAAACACATTATATATATATATATATATATATATATATATATATATATATATATATATATATATATATATATATATATATATATATATATATATATATATATATATATTTCTTGCAACAAAATAGCAAATTCAATTAACACAGGCTTTAAAAAATGTAGTAGATGATGTGACAGCCTGAACGGGGAAAAGCATTTTCTGAAGGTTAAGCACTAACTTTGATTAATATTTGTAAAGAAAGCCAAAGGAAAAGATACAGTTTAAAGAGTTTTGAGACCTAAATCAAACTCAATTCACAGTGCAATTAGAACATAAATGTAGCACAGCTTTTATTGTATTTAACCAAAAAACCCTGAACACTATCTAACAGCTCTGTAATTTATGTAAACAATGTAGGCCTAGTAATTTGGCAAGTTGTTAAATTACCACAATCTACTAAGAAAATCTGGATGTTACAGACTACAGCGTGGATTGATAATGGAAGTATCAACACTTCATCCTTAAATTTCAGTCCTTAAAGTTCAATGCCAAGAGTTCTCTTTAACAAGCAAATGTCTATGTATTTGTAATGTATAACTAGACAATGAAAAGCCAGATATATTTTATTTTAGCCTATTTGACTAGGCAGTATGTTGCCTATGTCTGCATTTTCACTGGTTGTGCACAGTATAGACATCACAAAGATTTCTCCTTTTCAAGAACACAAGCAGACCTTTGAAAGTATCAGTATGTGTATTGACATTGAGGTACAAGCTTTTGCATTAGTTTGTTGGATCGGAAAGGAAAATGAGTACTAATTCCTTTCCCTATTACAGGTTAATGTCTTCAGCTGTGGTCTCCAACCCTCCTCTTGAAGATGTACTTTCGAGTTTAGTTCCAGCCAGCATGTAACACACTGCCTCCCCAATTACCTCACACTAATTCATCTGATCCAGCCAATCAATGGATTCTGAAGAAGTTAATTAGTTGGAGCAGGTTTAGTTGGATCTAGGCTTCATAGAAAGGTCCAAGGACCAAGCTTGGTGATCACTGGTTTTCCTTCTTTTGCTCCCTTTCTACAGTTGGTATCTATGGTGAGATATCCAGCTAATTAAGTGACAGCATTGTTCCTGTTGATCGGTCAGGATGTGACACTAGAGTGTTGGGATCCTTCATGTTGGCACCCTTCCGTTTTTGTCGCCCACCTGGCTTTGTATAACACTGTAGCCAAAACTTTGTACTCATTTTCTTGTTAGTGATATGAGTAATGGGTGTTGCAAGAACTGTTTGTTTGTATTAACTTATCTTTTTATTATTCTTTGCATACATTCACAAAGATTATCATCCAAAATAGCTGGGTAGGAGATAAGGTCCTGATCTTTTTTTCAGTTTTTTTTATTAGGTGGTAAGAAGGGGTAGTTGGTCATTTCTTTTCTTTTGGTTAACTTAAGTCTATTTATAGGTTAGTTACTATGGGAGTTGTGTTTATTATTTTGGGCACATACTTATCCCTAACAATATAATGCAGCCATTGAGAAAATATAAGATCTGTTTGGCTTGCACTTGTTGCTGTTTTTTGCTCTAGAACCAAGAAAAAATAGACTCTGCTCTATCCATCATTATGTCTTAAGTTTTGCTTAGAAGCTGTGACACTGAGGTCTCAGTTTTAAAATCATTCACTGTTTCAACAAGAAGTGAATAAAGTATATCTAAGTGGCTTACAAGCTATCAAAAGCCCAATAATAGCAAGAATTAGATAATGGGTAATTTAAGTATTTAGGAGTGTCATTATAACAGCCTCACTAGGAGCAGTCATGCAATCCAAGAACAATGACAGTTGAATGAATCATACTGAAGAACTCATTGACTTTCAACATGGCACTGTCAAAGGATCAGGCCTGGCTCATCAAGTTATGGGCCCTTGGGCACAAATGTGTGCTGGAGCCCCACCTCGCTACCTTTTGGGTGGGGAGTAGTTTTTTTTAATGTTATTACAGCAAGTCAAACCAGGCCTATGCAGCACCACAATGGCAGCTTACTAACCACAGTGCTGCCACATTACCACTATGAGTGCATATTTTAACTTAAAATAAACACAATGGCCAGTGCAACATTTCACTACAGAACATGCATCCATTCTTGACAAGTAAAACATCACGTTATCCCAATGAAGATGACATAAAATCGGACAGCTGAAATTTACATAAAGACAGAGAACTTAAAAACCCAAACCGTCAAACAGTCTAGGTAAACTATGCAGCCATGAGGACACATTATTTTTTTCCCCCCATTTATATCTTACCTTTGATGATGCAGATCACTGCTAACAAGGACAAATCAGCTTTTTAATTCGGGTGGTTGGAATTTTAGATTTGGCTTTCAAAATGGCCATCTTCTACATGGACAGCGTCAGGATTATGACCAGCTGTAACACAAAACTACACCCTGATCTAACAGCAAGATGGCATTCAAATGTAGCATCGCATGGGTGCCAGGCCTGCAGGCTGTCTACACCAGGAATGCCAAGTGTGTGACAAGTGACAAAATGTAAACAAGCCACAGACCTATCAAAAGATAGGTGCTTTACTGACAGGGCTGTCCAGCTGCAGTTTGGGACATGTATTTAATAGAGTTTGTACCACATTACATTTAATGCCCACATTAACATAAGTAGCCTAATATAACATTTAGCTTGGCTAGTTAGCTAATCTAACTAGCTAACAAACTGCATCCACTTCTATAACCTCCTGTAATAACTGTTTCTCTCCAAATTGTTCACTAAAAGGGTTGTAGAAATCCCTCCCTTCTCCTCTTTATGGGAGGCTTTCTTCCTATCAGTTTTAAGGTGGAATTATTGCCAAACACTGATGCCAACATTTCGAATCCTCAGATAGCTGAATTGAGGCACAACCATGTTCCGAATCCAGTGGGAAGCCATCCTAGAAGAAGCTGAGGGCTGTTAGAACAGCAAATATATCTCAGTATTAACAGAGACATTAAACAAGGAGAAGAAAACAACTCACTGGTTGAAATATGAATGCGATAGTACATGATGTACAACGTGGTGGCTACATTATGGAAAAACACTGATAAATTGAACTGCATTGATAAGCCATATTTAAGGTGAAAAAAGTATAGTAACTTTCTATATTTGTTTTTCTATATAAGTTTTTCTATATTTTATTGTTTTTGCTTTTTTTTATTCAGTCCCTCTTTAAGTGTGTAATAAGTTAATTTAGGCTATCAAAACATCCTACCAATAGTTTCAATGTACTAGTAGCATTTTCTGAGAGGGTCATTTAGGCTGTCAAAATCCTACTAATAGTTTTCTGCAGAAAGCTATCCATAAATGCACTACTTCAGTAGAACAATTCATCAGGACACTGATGTAGCTGTTGGTTTTCTTTACAACAAATCAGGGGCACTCCTATTCAAATGTTTGATTGCTGAGAGCAAGTGATTAAACAAGCAGAAGGTGTGTTTCAGTTTCTTTGGAATTAAACCTTCAGCCACACCGGCCCTATGCCGATAAGTTTGGACACCCCTAATCTGGAGGTTTCTAATTTTTTGAGAGTGCGTCAAAAGCCATCCATGTAATCAAAATTCCACAGGGATTTTCTTATTTTAACTAGATTCTGCTTCTTTTATACTCAACAGGTTATTTTACGTAAGTATTTTACTTGTGTGTGGGTTTAGACCTCTCCAGCTGCCTTACATCTCTCTCCATTCAAGTAGGTAGGAGAGCTTGTATGACTGGAAATGAATTGTGAGGACGTTTCTAACACAGCTACTGAGACTTCTTTGTAAGGACACTGATGTTAATGCCCATGGTTTTGGAATCAGGCATTCAACAAGAACATCCCTGCTAAAAAGGGACCATTAGAACAATTAAAACATGATCGCTTTGCTTTCTAAAGGGAACTGGCTTAATGATCATCATTAGAGACCACTAGTTTCCTGTAGAATGCCTTTAGATCCCATTAGGAAATCATCAAATGAATCTGGAATCAGTCTCAGGACTATTAGACTCCTTGACACAAGATACCATTTGTGACTATCAGACACAACCAGAAACGTTTAACCCTTCTGTCCCTTCATCTTCATCAACGTGACCACAGCAGCTTGAACTGATTATAATTAAAACTGCCACCCAAGTTCATGTGTCTGGTACAAGACAAATGATGTCAGTCAATCACTCAGGGAGGTGTAGGTGGTTTTGTAGAAGCCAGAAAGTGTAAGCCTTTTTTTAAATCTACCTGAAAAGTTCCACCCCCTACTTTCAACCTTTCTTAGCAAGTCTTCATGGTCGCTGAGCAGCCACACGTGGACGTGCAAGATCTGACTAGTCAAAAAATGCATTTCCCCATAAACAAAACAAATCAGATAACCTGTCCGACAAAGCTTTCCAGACATTTCAGCTCCCTCAGGTTTCTCTACCATTGGAAAGCCACACAAGTGTTCACTCTGGTTTGAGTTCATCCAGGCTCTTTGGTCGAAGCCTTTTCTACTTTTCGTTTTTTTTCTTGAGCACTTCAACCTGTTGCAGGTACCTGTGTAACTTACTCTGCCATTCCCACGAAACTACCGGAGCTCCCAACTTCGCGGCACTGCACATGCGCAGACGATTACTGATCGCTAAATAGCATTTCACGGAATGTAACAGAAATGTTTCTAAATAAATTTCTCCTGGCAGGGATGTGTGTGGTGTTCGGGTGTTCACGCACTTCTGGCCACGCAGAGTCCGAGCACTGCTGTGCCTTTAAGAGTGGGACTGTGAGTTGAGCGCCTTCCGCCATTTCCGTCGCTTTCTGCAGCCGGTAGCGTCTGTCACTCAAAGCCCCCCAAACGGTGTGGACTTCAAAACACAAATAATGTCGTACACAGCCGTTCCGGGTAGGTGCACCTAGCGGACTCCCACTCACTCACTCACTCCCTGTCTGCGCTGAGTGTATTCGACAGTAAAAGGCTTGAGCCGTCACACCGCGGCCGGCTGACAGACGGCGGCCTGCTCGTTAATTATCGCCGAGCCGAGCCGAGCAGAGCCGAGCTGAGCTGAGCCGAGCTAACGGTAGAGTTAAAATTAGCCCGGGCGAGTGGAGGGAGGGCAGCCTAGCCTAGCCTAGCCTAGCCTAGCCTAGCCTAGCCTAGCCGTGTTATCTGTTCAGCACCTCTCCCGTGTTTAGCAGGTTAATATGAGCACGGGCTGGCGTTACATGACTGTCCGAAAAGCACTGTTGGGTTATTGTGGTCCTGCATGAAGCGGTCATGTAGTCGCGGTGTTAGCTGGAGGCTGCTGAGACGCGCTGGGTCATGCTTTTGTTTGTAGCTTCGTTAGCTAAACTAACCTAACCTAGCTAGGTTAGCTAGCATTGCTTGCTCGTCCCTCTCCAGCTGATTTTTCATCTCCATGGCTAGCTAGGTTAACAGGAAACAACACGATGGCTGTTTTCAGAGAAACTCTCCAGGGCAGGTGCAGTTCATGCTAAACAGTAGCCTGTCGACGCGCAAAGAGGTTGTTTTTGACTTTATCGGTGTTACTTAACTACTGTGCAGAAAGCAGCCCGAAGCTATCTTTAGAACTCACTAACATAAGGCAGTAGCAGTATAGAGGCTGTTAGACGAAGTGTTTGTTGGATATCTTGGCGGTTTTAGGGGTGGGTTGCACAAAGAAAATAGCAGCAAAGGCCCAAAAACAGATTGAGTGGTTGGGATGTAAACAAAGTCGTTCAGAGTGGTTTGTTGTGAAATCATTAAAGAGAGAGTCTGATTTTCTTTACAGTGGCGGTAATAAGAACCAGGGGTCGCAGTGTCTACTGCGCAAATATAGCCGTTTTAGGCTATATAGCTACTGTGCAGTACCACCCGTGAACCTACACGTGGCTTCTGTGTTTTTATGTGTAATGTTTATGATGGTAAAATAGTCGTCAGTCTAGAAAAAAAGAGCTTTCCTTGTGGATCATTTAGCCTTACCCTACCCTTCTTTCACCATGAATTGATTAAAATACGTTTCAGCCCAAACGTTTGTTACATAAGTACTGTGTCTCAGACAGCATGTTCATAGCCATTTCATCTAACAGCTTTCTTAAAGAGAGCTTTTAAAGTCCTTGCACTCCTCAGACATCTGGTTCCTATCAACACCACTGGGCAGTTCTGACTCAGAGTTTCTCTAGAACAAAGCATTTTACACTGTACCACTCTGGATGACTTTGGTGACATGTTAACCGTTTAATTATTAAGAATAAAAAAAATAAAATCAGTGGAGTTCCCCAGAGATATGATGAGCAAATGTGGTAGCAGGTATCTTAGCAGAGATGAGACTTTATCCCTGATTCTTCATCGCCACCATGTTTGTTTTGGCTGGTAAACTTACTGGTAGTAACTCGTCTTTGTATTGAGATGACGGTGTGAGCGTGAGTAGTGATGGGTGGTTCTGATGAAATTCAACATCACAGTATTTTCAAAATATATCATGCTCTCAGCTCATAATGGCACCGATCCAGTGTCAGCATGCTGGGTCAGATAAAAGAAATAAATCCCATCCAATCCTGTAACAAATCAGTTCTGAAACAGCACACAAGCATACTATGTGCTGTGTTTGAGTAGTTTAAGCAGGGTAGCCTACTTTTGGATGTTCATCTTAAGGGAAGTACTTACATTCTAAATAGTTCATATTAAATCTTTTTTTCTATCTTTTTTCAGAGTTGGACAGCTTTTGTTTATAGCATTTAAAACAGTTCTTTTATCTATAATTATATCAGCCGGCATTCAATGCTTAAATATCAGTATCCATGTCGGAAAGGAAAAAGTAGCATTTCAGATATATATTTTAGCCTTGATAAAGTTAATGAGCCCACACCTTAGAACTAGTACGCGGAGCTAAACAGTGGCTTATAATCCTGACAAAGGGGACTTTACACAGTACTGTAACAGTATATAAAAATGAACCAGGCAGACCATATTTCCAAATTTACTATTTAATTGCATTTTAGATATTTTGAACTGTTCTTTAAAACATCTTGAAGTAACCAGCAGTTTACATTTGTTAAGAGGGTGAGTTCTAGTACCTTTTGAGACATATGAAGCCGGCCACTGCATCGTTTTATACTGCTGCTAATGCAACGTCTTTGGACAGATCATTGTTTTTAGAGGAGAATACTTTTTGGCAATTCTGTTACATCAGCTAACAGACCCTTACATTGAGTAGCATTATGTTGTGGAAGGGGGGAGAGAGAGGCTTATTGTGCTTTCTTGGACTCCCAGCCTTGAATGACTTTGGGTTCACCAGGGATCAAGTTTGTGATCTCCTGATTGGGTCAATGCATAGATGGTGGCACAAAATAGAATTTGAAGCTAAAGCTGTTTGACAGCAGGGAAACAGTTATTGTGTGGAGCAGAATGTTGTAGTGGGTTTGCTTTGCATCTGTCAGTGCCATCAAAGCTGAAAGTCAGTGTCACAGTGCGTCAGTATCACAGTACACTGGTGTAGGCGATGTATCACCCAACGCTCATCACTTGCTCATCTGCTCATATTCCATTGTTATTGTGTCTTCTTCCTGTTGTGTAGTTGTCCAGAACTAAAGCACAAAGAGGTCATATAAGCTGCGTTAATACTGTGGAGTTTCTAATGCTGAACCATGGATGAGGAGGACAGCCAGGATGAGCTGATCAATAAGAACGCTTCTCATGGAAAAGGCAAGAGGCCTGCCTCATCTATTCTCTCTGATGAAGGTTAGTACATGTGCAGTGTGCTGATATGGAGTTTTCTGTTGATTGCTTTGGAATATTTATCCACTCCATGATCTCATTTTTACACCACCTAGAGGAAAATTCAGATGATGGATGTGACTCACAAGAAGGTGCCACAGACAGTGAGGAGGATGATGAAGATGACGATGATGCCTCCGTAGATCGAGATGATGAAGATGGCGAGGAAGAGGATGGGGAGGATAGTGGGCGTAAGTTATTCTAAAAATAACATTGAGAATCCCAAGCTCTTTTCCAAGTTCTTTTACTTGGATGTTGAAATAGTGCAAATGACTTTAGCATTAACACTCTTTCATTATTCACAACACTTCATACATACATACATGTGTAGTAATTCATATTCCCAAACAATGAATTTGTTAGCCATCAAACTAGAGTAGGTCTCCTAATGCAGTCACCTTATTCTGTGTATGTTTGGTAGATGAGGATGCCGAAAAGGACCTGGAGGGGGCTGTAGGGAGCACATCCACTGACCTCGCTGGGCTGAGCTCAGATGAGGATGCAGAAAAATGCCCCATCTGCCTCAACTCCTTCCATGAGCAACCAGTGGCTACACCTGAGAGCTGTATGCACTACTTCTGTCTGGACTGCATTCTGGAATGGGCGAAGGTGAGTGTGGCAGAACTGGGAACAGGCACAATAGGATCCAGGTGTAGAACCAGCCTAAGTTCAAAATTGACCAGAAATTCAAGCCAACAGATCCAATTAAGAAGTCATTTCATGTCCCATTTCACGTCCATCACCCTGAATGATGTTATTTACACTTTAACAATTTGAGTAGGCAGAAATTTTGAAAAAAAGGTAGAATACCCCTTTAAGCGAACTAGGATTTAATAACAGGTGACACAGCGTCAGGGCATGAAAGTGAAAAGATTTTATCAAGCAACAATCTGAATGTTTGAGTTCCACAAATTTGTTGTACCAGTTGTAGGCTTCTGTTGTCTGAGGTCTGCAGTTTTTATCCACTGATCTTTTTCTTCATCCTTTTTTTTGTGTAAACAATATTGTCATGAAAAAAAACAAAGTTTTTCTTTTGTTAGAAGCAGTGTACATGCCCACGTGCAACAGCAGGAGCAGCGTCGAACATCTGGATATGCTTTTTTTGCATGACACTTTTCTTTTGTCCTTAGAATGCTAACTCCTGTCCTGTGGACCGGATAGTCTTCAGTAATATCCTACTTCGAAAATGCTTTGGAGGCAAAGTCCAGAAAACGGTATGTAACTGTTTCTTGGGTTTATGTCCTTTTAGTCTTTGTTGCTAACCTGTAACATGAAGTGATTATATTCACAGGGCCACTGTGGATATTAAAGAGAATCAGTATTGCATACAGTGGCATTTTAGTGATTTGTGATGTTTTGGAAAGCACTGAAATGTTGTCTTTTATGTTTGCTTGTGTCTGTGTAGATAATGGTTCAGAAAACAGTGAAGGCTGGCCAAGAGGAGCAGGTGGATCTGGATCTGGAGCAGACCAGCTGTGAGGTGTGTGGTGGATCAGACAGAGAAGACCGCCTGTTGCTTTGTGATGGCTGTGATGCTGGGTGAGGAGTTTGTGCCAACCTTGTCTAACATACTTAAATAGTGTTAGATAAGAACTATATATGGTGATAGTGAGGCACACTTGTAGGAAAACTCACAATAGACCATTTCTAGCCGAAATAAATCACACACCCTGTACAGTGGAAATTTCATAGTGCAGAAAGCAGTCTTCTTTAATGCAGTGCGATGAGTGTCACAGACTCTGACCCCTCTCTTTCTTCTATTGAAGGTACCATATGGAGTGTTTGACACCCCCTTTGGATGCTGTGCCTGTTGAGGAGTGGTTTTGCCCAGAATGTGCACCAAATAACCACAACACAAGTAATGACCCAGATATTGCCAACACCAGTAGCTATTCCCATCATAATTCACTATTTGTAAAGATAATTATGGCTGATGGGAGTTGCATTTTTCTGACCAAGTTTGCATTTGCAATTTAAATTGCAGTTATCTTTGAAATCTTTCCCAATTTGATTTTATTATAAAAATGATCAATCTTTCAGCCCTAAAGATAACCTAGTAAATACAGTTTCTGTCAGTTTACACAGAAGTTAGAAAAACTTTTTTTTTTTTTTTTTTTTTTTTTTACTTAAATAAAAGTTGCTGTATGTATTTATGTGGATGTTTTAAAGAGGATATTCATTGTTGCATGATGGCAGTGTTAATTATTACAGACTTGGGCTGCAGCAATAAAAAAAAAAGTTTACTGGGCACAATGACTTTTTAGTTTTTTATTGTGTAAATTTCACAAACTTCTAAACAAATGATGTACTTTCGTATTTTTGTAAATATTCTAACGAAAGAAGTTGTTTAACAACTGCCATCCTAATTTAAAGTAAGTTTCAAGTTCCAATTGTTTGCTATGTATTCACAGAAAGAGCTTTTCTTTGTGTTTTAGGAAGAGAGCGATCAAGTGAAGATGAAAGCAGCATTCTTCCCACCACCAGCCGCTCTTGGCTGCCCACCTCCAGGCCCACCAGAGCCATCGCACGCACTCAGCACAGCGAGAGGGTCCGCGCCAACATCAACAGACACCGTATCACACAGGCACGCACTGCTGCACAGGTTTGCATGATGTTTTTGCCTGGCCTTCCTAACATACTGGCAATGTATGTTTAGCATTTGCTAAACGATTCTGTCAGTTTTCTTCAAAGCATCATAATGTTTACACAGTTTTTGTCCTGTGATGCTTTCAGGAAAGTTCCCCTGGTTTGTTATTAATATGGGGGTAATATTATTAATATGTTTATGTTCAAACAGAGAGTTCTTTTTGGACTTGTGCTATGTTGTTGTGGTTTTAAGCTAAAGAAAGCTTTAAAATTTAAACATTATGAGAGAAACATTTTTAATCTTTTTTTTTAATTCAACTTAAAGGACTTTTGAATGCAACTATTCCAACTTTGTTTGAAAATATTGTATATGTGTCAACCTGTGTTGTTTCTGCATGTTTGTAATTAGAGCTGGGCAATTAATTGTAAAGTAAATTGAAACCAACATTCAGAGCCTCTAACCATTTTAATCTTGTTTATGTCGTTTATTTAGATGTCGTTATCTTTAGATCTTTCCACGCTCTGTGTGTTCATGTACTGTCTTCTCAAAAACGTACTAACACGCATGTAGTGATGTGACTCCACCACGTCCAGTCTGCGACATAGAAGCCAGGGCTATATTCACACAGCAGATGAAAGTGGCCCAAATTTGATTTTCTCACCAAATCCAATTTTTTGTTTAGCTGTTCTCAATCCCTTTTAAACGTGACCTTTATGAACAGATCATCTCGTAAAGTGACTCGCATGTGCAAAAGAATAACGCATTACGTTGCTTCACGTGGCTCATGCAGTGCGAAATTGTGACAAATGTCAAGTTGAATTGATGTAAAAGCCGCATGAATTCCAAACTGGCTGTTGAGACGATTTACCTTAAGGATATGCACAGCATATTGATGGTACAAGCCTTGTCAGTAAACTATGTGGGCAAAAAAACAAACAAAAACAAAATAATTGATCAGTATTTGAGGTAAAATTACCAGTTAATCGTGATATTGATTTGAGGTCATATTGCCTAGCACTGTTTGTAATACATGGTAAGTGATTACTGTTCTGTTATTCCTGTTACTCATGCCAGATTGCTCCCCGGTACCTGATGCAGTCCACCTGGCTGGATGAGACCATTAATGCTGTGGTGGCTGGACTCAACACAGCTGTATATGTGCGGGACTTGACCCCCCGCCCACGGCCCCGCAGGAGGCGAAGGACAGGTAGCTAACTTCTGGGGAACAGAAGTGTTGTATGGCTCTGTTTGTACCCAGAACGCAGTCTTTGATGTTTTATTTATTAATAGCTTAATGCGTTGGTGCGATACAATAACATAGTATATTGAGTTTATCTATTGTCTCACCCTGGATAACTGCAATGCAATTTGTATGCAGTTAAAAGAAGGAAAACTAAAAAAGAAGGGAAAGCCACTGGGGGCAAAACAGCAAGCACAGGGGTGAAGAGACGGAAGCGTAGAGTGAGAAGGACAAAGTCAAGAAAAAAATTGGTATGTCATGGCCTGTTACACAAACTTCAAGTCCTTCTTTAGTTTTTGAAAATTGTCATATGATATGATTTGTCCTAGATATAAACTTACAATGATTCAGTGATTCTAAGGAAATGTTTATCAGTATCTATAACAGATTGAATGCATAGACGTGTGTCTAAGAGCACTGTAAAGTGAACCGATGTTAACGTTTAGGTATCATGATCTCGGAGTCACTGTGACACAGACGCTTAAACGGGCAAACATAAACTGTTGTATTCTTTCAGGTGCAGAAGATGAAGACCACTACTCGAGGTCGTATCGCACGCAGTCTGGGCATTAAGAAGCCCGTTCGCAGCTCTTCCATTCCCTCTGTGTACCGTCCATCTGAGCAAACACTTGGCAGCATGAGAGCAGACATTGGGGCAGCCTCCCTGTCTATTTATGGAGACCCTTTTGATCTTGACCCCTTTGATGATGAGTAAGTTTATGACATAATTAGCTTAACTGTGTGAGAAAAGTCAATTTTGGTTGTATTTGTTACATCTATACTATTTTACTATTTTTTGGAATTTTCCTAGTGTGATAATCTACTCTATTTCATGTTTAAATATGTGCAATTTGTATTAGGAGGGGGCAATATGGCAAAAATATATCACAATATTTCAAGTCATTTTTTCCATATACACTATGCTTCCTAATTTAGTTTATTAAATTGAGAAGCATCTATTGAAAACTTTGAATGTGATGTTTTTTATTTTTATATTTTACACACTGCACTGCACTATATTTGGTTAAACAGGCCTAATTATACTCTCTTTGTAATTAATACATGTTGTGTTCTTCAAATACTGATGATGACATGCTCTGAAAAGCATATTATGATATATTTCTCACAATAAAATACATTTTTGTCATAATACCCACCTCAAAGTACACTCACAGGCTGCTTTGCATCTGTTAGATAAGTTAGCAGCATAATTCTAAATCTAAAGAATAGAATTCTTATTTTTCAGGAGTGAGGAGACACAGCAGGCACCAACTCCGTCCTCTTTGCTAGAGGCTAAGCGACGGGGTTTGTCACGCTCTGCCTTGCGCTCTCACCAGCCTGTGGCCCGACCCATATCTGCTGGTTTACCCAGGTGACCCAGATTTCATTTAAGCCAGCAAAATCAGGGCTGCATGCTCTAAAGTGAGCACGAAGAAAATGCTTCTAACTTTTTTAATTCACTGTATAGGTTTAAATTCTGATGAAACGTAATGGTGTAACAATATATAGAAATAGTAAATCACAGTCTGTGGACTAAAATCAGAAACTGTAAGATAGCGAGCACATTCTGCGCTGACAAATGTTCACCAAAAGATTGATATGTGGTTGATATGTTTGGTTTCTTAGCAGGAGAGGGCAAGGTATCCCTCAGGTGCAGGAGGTGGCTGAGGCTGCACCAGTACCAGACCTGCTGGGTAGCATCCTGAGCGGTCAGAGCATGCTGCTTATGGACAGTTCTGATGTGATCATCAACAGAGATGGCTCTCTCAAAGCCACCAAACCTGGTAAGTCATCTGTGCTGATTGTATGCTTGCTTTTTATTTCCTCATGCATACCTTGTAAAGGGTTTTTGTTGGCATTTCACTATTTATTCACTATGTATAGTACGTTTGCGGGAAAAACTTGATTGCATCACGATACGGACGTGAACGATTCTGAATCATTTCTTAGATGTCAAAATCAATTTTCTAACTATTTAATTTAAAACGTAATGTTGACAGAACGTAAGAAGCTGAACTTGGAAGTGGGTGTCCGGGGCACCCAGACAGTCTGTGGCGGCACATAACAAGAACACACATGGACGAGCGCAAAATCCAACCGCCACCCTCTGTGTTAAAAACCAGGTTAGGTCAGGAGTCGACAATCCAAATGTTTAGAAGAGCCATTTTGTCCTTTCAACAAAGTCACACAACCTTGGGAGACATTTATTGTCCAGTATGTCTCAGTATGTGCTGTCCTAGTATAGGCTAAAAAATATAATCGAGAGTGCAGATTTACTTTGCTCTGCTTGAAGCTTTAGTTCAGCTATAGCCGCTTTCCTCCCACCTTTGACAGAAAACGTTTCCTCAAAGCTAGAACAGTTTCTTGTAAAATGTGTCTCATTGTTTGACTGATTTACAAGGCTGAAGTCGCTTTTCATTCGAATTTTCATGTTCCACCTTAAATTCTGACTGAGACGCTGAATGTAACTGCTGCACCATTTAAGGTGGAACGGAATAATTCGAAAGAGAAATTACTTCATGTTCTCAACTTTTTAGAGAGATGCAGTCTCTCGTTGCAGGTTTAACGTACCACAAAACCAACTTATGCGAGTAAGTCCACGTAACCTGTGTTTTTGCGCTATGTTGTACACTTTGGAGATGAGATTCAGTGTCCAATCTCGAAAATATTTTACTGACACAGTGATCCACCTCCCTCTACAACGAGACCAACACTGAAGTTATAAAATCTTTAAAGAAAACGGGTAGGATGTAACATGCTGCATGGACATCCATTGCCACAGAATTTTATTTCACCCTAACTGTGCATTTTATCGCAGATGAGTGGTAGCAGCGCATCATGTGCTCCAAGCAATAGCAGTGAATGAAAGCCTTCTAGTTCACTTGCCACATCACTTCCATTTGATTTATTAATAAAAGATATTAGAAGTAAATTCATTATGGATCATTACAAATACTTTACTTTAAAACTACCAAGTCATCAGACTGTAAGAAAATAGAAATCCTGTATAGAAAAAAAAAAGATGCATCGATAATCGTTTTTATAATCGCAGTGCAGCCCTCCGAATCGTAATCTAATTGAATCATGAGGTGCCTAAAGATTCCCACCCCTAATGCATGCTATATTTATTAAACCTAGGGTCAGTGTTGTGGCCTAGAAATTTAAGGACAGGCTACAAATGTACAAAAAGCATCAAGATTCACATACTGAACAAAACAAGCTATTTTTTATAATGGACAACAATGGCATGGTCCACATGTCGTCTGTGCGGTTAATATGTCAGAATATTTTCTTTTATTTTCTTGTTTCAGTGAGTTTGTCTTTGCCAAGGACCAGCATCTCGGGCAGCTCAGCTTCAGAAGAAACACGGAGCACACCCTCCACTGAAGCAAGTCCCTTTAAGTCCGCCAGACAGCCTGCCTCCTCCTCCTTGTCACCCTCTGCCCCCCCCTTACAGAGACGTTCATCACACAGTTCCCCACTTCCCTGTCCTGCGCCCATGACTCCAGTATCCCCCTCCTCACCCACTTCACTCACACCCTCACCTGTCCTTGGGCAATCACGATTGCATACGCCAGTGCCCCACAGACCAGTGCCGTCACACCCTGCTGGAACTGAACAGAGTCAGTGGGGCACCTGTGCGTTCAGAGGCCAAACCCCAACAAGGATTCAAAGTGGTGCCTCTGACGCCCGCTGTGGAGTAAGGGGAGATGCTCCTCAGCAGCCCCCTGCAAAAAAGCCTCCACCCAAGCCAGTATGGCTGGATGTGTCTGGGTTGCCAAGGATACCAAAGATTAAAAGGGAAAGCAGTTCTGCAGTGCATGGCAGCAGTGGGAGCAATGGCAACAACTTACCAGCATCTTCCATGACCAGTTTAGCAGGTGACAAAGGGAGGGAGCATACTGTTGACCAGCAACGGGCAAGTGTAAGCCAGAGTAGGGCAGTAGACAGCCAAAGACATAGGCTACACAGTGCTGGACCTTCGTCCTCTTTTTCTAACTCTTTCTCTGCTCCCTCGTCCTCGGCCAGCGTAACTTCAAATTCACGGCCATCGTCATCTTCTGCTATTAGCTTCCGCATTAGCACGAGTGGGAACCCGTGGCATGCTCGGCGGCTTTCTGCACCTGAGCAGGCTCTGCCTGTGAAAGATGAGTCTGCAAAGAAGGCACAGAAAGACAAGCAAAAGCTGCTAACGTCCCATTCTCAGGCTAAAAAGCCCTCTGTGAAGAGCGAGATTTATGATCCCTTTAATCCCACAGGGTCTGATTCGTCAGAAAGTGAAGCTGAGATTGACTGTCCTGAGATGGAACCCCGAAGCAGTGTGTCCATGCAGCCGGCTGTGGAACAAACTGAAGGTCCTGTACATCAGATTAAAGCAGAACCCATGGACATGGATTCACCTGTGGAAGAAGAACATTCTGAAATGTTTGTGCAAGTTAAAAACGAGCCAGCTCCTTTCAAGGAAGACCCATGGTCACTGCCGTCGGATCAGTTAGCCAGCGGACATATGCAAATGCAATCTGGGAGTCTGTCTGCTGTTATGGCTTACAGTGAAAGCCCTGCCATGTCTGATTCTGAGAGTAGTGGAACTCCTGAAAGCCCATTTACCAAAGCATTGGGTCGCTCCAGATCGAGCTCAACCTCCAGTCATCACAGTGACAACAAAGTGAAGATGGAGGTGAAGGCTGAACCAGAAGATGAGCCATCTCCAGTGCAGCCCAAGTGCAAGTCTGAACCTGATGTCCCCAAAGGGAATGGCTTGTGTGAAGTGCCATCATTAGCAAGCAGCTCTGATGTAAGCAGCAAGAGCAAGCAGCAGGAAATATCTCCATGCCCCAAGCCTGAGGAAGAAGGCAGGCAGTCAGAGTCTGCTTCCCAAAGCCCTAACTCCAAAGAATTAGAACGCTGTAATAAAAAGAACAAACACTCAAGGTCAGAAGAAAGGAGGCACTCGCCCTCTAGATCTCCATGCCGCAGGCAGTCTCGCTCGAGATCGAAAGAAAAAAGGCGGTCTCGCTCGAGATCGAAAGAAAAAAGGCGATCTCGCTCGAGATCGAAAGAAAGAAGGCGATCTCGCTCGCGATCGAAAGAAAGAAGGCGATCTCGCTCGCGATCGAAAGAAAGGAGGCGATCTCGCTCGCGATCGAAAGAAAGAAAGCGATCTCGCTCGCGATCGAAAGAAAGAAAGCGATCTCGCTCGCGATCGAAAGAAAGAAGGCGATCTCGTTCCAGATCGAAAGAAAGGAGGCAATCTCGTTCCAGATCGAAAGAAAAAAGGCGATCTCGTTCCAGATCGAAAGAAAAAAGGCGATCTCGTTCCAGATCGAAAGAAAAAAGGCGATCTCGTTCCAGATCTAGAGAGCGAAGGCACTCACATTTACGAGACAGGAGGCGCTCAACTCGCTCCAGCAGTAATGAGAGCTCAAGGAAGAGGAAAGCAAAGCGGGATAGCCATGAGCGGTATGATGGCAGATTGAAAGATGGACACAAGAGATCCAAAGATAAAAAGCGTTCTCGCTCTCACTCACAATCCAGGTCTAGATCAAGGTCCAGAGAGAGGAGGAGAGAGCAGACGTCCTCACACAGGTCTTCCTCAGCATCAAGAGATGGAGGCGAGGCGAGGCCAAAAAGGAAGAGATCTAGATCAACCTCTCGAGACCGAAAACGGAGAGCAGATGTGCCGGAGAGCTCTCACCAGAAAGAAAGGAGCACTAACAAATCTACAATATCAACTTCTGTTGAGGCAACAGTGCCAAATCACAGTTTGATCAAAAATGCACTGGCATTGAAGGGCAAGAAAGATTCTGGAGGAAATGAATGTGAGACCAGAATTTCAGTTGTGTCAGTTAAAGTGCAGAGTGAACCCAGTAGTCCTGGCTATTCAACATTAATTGAAGGGTCCAAGAACCCTGAAGAAATCACAAAAGAGACTCCTTTAATTAGTGTGTCAAACAAACCATATGAAGTCAAACCCAAAGAAATTAAACAAGAAACCATCTGGCCACTTGATGAGGTGAGGGAGCCCCAGCTACAGATAGATATAAAAGAAGAGAGGGAAGAAAGCTATGAATTGTGTCAAGAACTAAAGAACCCTGAGGAAATTAAGATAGAAGACATGACAACCACCACTGAGAAATCCGAAGAATTCAGTGAAATCAGTTTGTCAAATGCATCCACGCCTAGAAATCAGACCGGTTACTCATTACCACAGGATGAGAAAAGTACTAATGACACTTTTGATTCATCAATACAGGTCAAAATAGAACAAATTTGGCCTGATGATGATGATGATGATGATGGTGGTGGTGATGACCCCTACAGTGATAATGCTCTCATCATCAATTTGTGCCCAGCTGACCCTGCTCCCATGGTTTGTAAAAAGGAGCCTGACGGTGAGTCGCCTAGCTTGCCTGTGGTGGCAAAGGAAGAAATGGAGGTAGAACCTCTCCAAGCACCATGCCTAGTAAAGCAAGAACCTGTAGACTCCTCAGATGAAGATATAAATGTGGACTACTTAATTGACAACTTGGACTTCATTAAGAAAGAGATGAAGGAGGGCTCAGTCACTGATCCAGCAGGTGCTGTGGAGCCCCAAACTGATTTACAAGAGGTCTCAACAGAATCTAAGCAGGAGATGGAATCATCCTTAGTCGTGGCAGGCACCAAGGCCAAATCACAGGGAAAACGAGTTACCTGGAATATACAAGAGCCAGAGGGCCCTCAACCAGAAAAAATGAGCAGTAAGTGAATCCTCATCCCTTTTCTTGAGTATAAAAGCAATCCTGTAGGGCTATATGACTGCACCTTTTAGTGTTTTCTGTGTTGTAATATACCTATAATATACTACTAGATAAAGAGTTTAATTTGAATGTGTTAGAGAGAAAAAAAACACTAAACGTTAATCTGCTGTGTTTTCCAGAACAGGAATTCCCAACCTTTGCATTGTTTTCAGGGCTCTTTTAGACATTTAGTAGTGATGCGCCAAAATGAAAATTCTTTGCCGAAACTAAAATTTAGGACACACTAGGCTGAAAACTGAAAAAGATGATGATGATAAAGAAAAATGCTTTATATGGTAAACATACACACGCATTGTAGCATACATATGTTACAGTATGTATGCTACAATATGTGCAGTGGTTTTAATAACTTTTTTCCCCTCTTCATTGGCATTAAAATAGTTTTTAAAGTAAGATTTTGACACTTCATTGTAGACCTGTTTTTGCATATTTTGACTGTTTTCAGTGGCTGAAATTTCTATGCATCACTTACATGTATAATGCGTTCATAAAATTTGGCTCTCTCTTTGGTGGCTGACATTTCTGTGCATTGCTAATATGTAGTGCAGTACTAGAACTTAATGGGGAGAAATGGAGGAAAAGTCTTTCGCTTTGTGGGCAGTGTTCAGATGGAGAGCTTATTTCAAGTAGGACGCAAACTTGAACCAAATCTTGTAGTGAAACTAATGCAGAAAAAAAAATATTTTCTGGTAGAAAGTCTATGTTTTGCTTTAAAACATACATTATTTGTATCACAGAAAAATGCTTGAATGTTTGTTTGATTTGATATGAGAAAATTGCAAGATAATGTAACATTCAACAGACCTTTTTTCACAGATGTGCATACTTAGCTTTACTAACTAAGCTACTGCTACCTACCCTAAATGTACCTTGGAAACATGAGTATATTGGCTCATGTTTGAATAATGGTGTTTATCTTTTCTCTTATTTTACTTTCAGAGCTTGCTCTCTTCAAACTGAAACTAAAACAGGAAGGGTCTCGCAAAGCTGCCTCCACCTCTTTTACATATGACTCTAGTCAGGTACAGAACTGTTCACCTGCATCCCTGTTATCTCAACTCCACAAAAGAAAGCTAACAACTCCTCAAGACTGGAAACAGTGCATATGTATGTGACAACCACAGGGTGGCATCATATCCTGTTTTTGTAGAATGTTTTAGTGCAGTTCTGCCAAGACCAGTAGGGGCCATGTGACTGAAACTAGAAGCAGTCGAGCAAGGCTTTCAAAGGAAATGAAAGTGAACCTACCTCTGGGAAATTGTACACATTCAGGAGAAATGAATACCTTTTAGGAAATTACTTATTTAGACCTTGTTTTTATTTAGAGCTTATGCAGCCTGTGCCAAGACAACACACAAAAAATGTGTCCTTATGTATGTAAATTTAGATTAAACTTGATTCTTTCAAATTGTATTCAGGATTGTGTGGTAACATTGTGTGAGTTGTTATTAAGTGTAGGACACGATGCAGCTGCTACACCGTTCATTGAAATGCATTAATTGAGATCATGACCTGAGATTATTTGTGCATGCCTAGCTTATTGTGGAGATAATATTGTGTTGCATTGGAAGTTTCTGAATGGGGTACACATTGAAGGTAAAGGCAACAGTGGAGAAAAACCTGCCAAAAAACACACAAACACAACTTGTTCAAGTAACGTAACAGCAGTGTTGAAAATAGACTGCAGTTTTGTTAAGAGAAGCAGCTGGAGCTATTTTACTTTACTGCCTTGACAAGAATTTCACACAATTTTAAATAGTTGGGCTGAGCAAACACAACTGATGTTGATTCTTACCTGTGTTGTGTTGTTTTCAAGGAGTCAGCCACAGTCCAGGTGGGAGCCAAACCAACAGTAACAAGCCTCAACCCTCCGGCACAGGGGGGACGGTCAAACTCTGGCCAAAGAGGATCAAAATCCCACAAGGAAGAGCTCTTGCAGGACCCCCAACAGAAAGACAAGGTGTGTATGCAGACTGCAAGTTGCTGTTTTAAGATGACCTAAAAATTTCTTGCAGCATCTATTAATAAGGTTATGGTCAGAGATAGGAAACAGGAGTCTTGCTCATCATGAAGGTGAAGTGAGGTGCAATTTTACATATATATATATATATATATATATATATATATATATATATATATATACACACACACACACACACACACACACACACACACACACACATTGTTTCGTCCAGCTTCTATTACCCCCTTTTTTGGGTTGAACAAATTTAAAGTGAAGTTTAGAAAAGGTGATTTTGTAGTCTTGGTTAGGATTTTGGTTGGAGTTACTAATAGGTTACTGTCAAATTTAAGAGTTTAGTGATGATTAGAAATAGATTAATATACAGGCATCCATAAAACAGCTGTCAAGGGAGCACAATTGACCTCTCTTTCTCTGAGTGGGTAGGATGGCCCCCCAATCACTCGGCGCGATGCTAATCAGCAAAAAGATGCGGCGGTACATTACAAGACTCAGAGGAAGCCTGTGCTAGCCTTTGCCCTCCTAGTGCTGGTGGTAATGTGTCATTTGGAGAGACGTAACTAGTGGATGGAACTGAGTATGATTAAGCTGGAGAGTAAATCGGGAAAAAAAAATGGTAAATTAAGTATGATCAGGGGAATAGATGAAAATTGGCTGCATTTATCACAAATAACGTACCGTTAAAGTCTAAAGTGCTGATAAAATTTGTAACTTCTTGAATAATCGCTTTTACCACTTGCAGTACATGAAGAAGCTTCATATGCAGGAGCGAGCCATAGAAGAGGTGAAACTGGCCATCAAGCCTTTTTATCAGAAAAGGGACATAACAAAGGAGGAGTATAAGGAGATCTTGCGAAAGGCTGTTCAGAAGGTGAGTTTGAATGTTCTGAGCATTTCAGTTTTGTTTTGTAAAGACAGTAGGCCCTCTCTTATTGAATGTAACATGAAACCCTACCCTTAGGTTTTCTCTTGCGTCTGCTGATTATATCTTTGTGCCACTCTCATTTCCTGTATTTTTTTTTTCTCCTGTTTCATGCTTTTCCATTTGCATACTAGGTGTGCCACAGTAAGAGTGGTGAAATTAACCCAGTCAAAGTAGCCAACTTGGTGAAAGCCTATGTGGATAAGTACAAACATGCCAGGAAGCACCATAAAAGTGGAAGCTCTGGGCAGAGTCAGAGTGTAGAAGACCTGAAAGACTCGGAAACACCTGGGTGATGATGACACCCTTTTATGGACAACACTTCAGTCAGTCTGCTCGGTGCATACATTTTATAAATTCAGCTTCCCTGAAATCACATGACTCCTGGGAACTCTTAAGGGCTCAACAGTTGCATAATCAGTTGTTTAGTTAATTGTTTTCTTTATTTGTTTCTGTATAGGTTTTTGCCTCTATATAGTTACTTATGAAAATAATTACTGTCTAGGGTGGGAGGGAAAAGTCGTTTTACGGTGGTGGGGACAAACATCCAGATGGTTGATGGAAATGCTCAACACACTTCTATACCATTGTTAATGACAGCACATTTAAAGTCAGAAATTTTATCATTTTAGTGAGTTGTATCAGAAAAGTTGACAAAAGCTGTTTTATTTTATCAAGAAATTTGATCGACTTGGTTGTCCAGGAAAGTTCTGTAATTATTAGACAACAGAGGCCTCATTTTTATCCATGTATTATGTTTCCCAATGTTGCACTGCTGTAATTAAAGCCTTGAGATTGTATGCCTTTGAAAAGCAGCCCTGTTCAGGAAAAATGGTTGTTTGATAAAAAGGATTTGGACATTGATGGTGTAGTTATATATGTTTGGTGAAATGTAAGTTCCTTTGAGAGCAACCTATACTGGAGTGTGCTATAGGTTTCATTGAGAACAATGAAATCCCAGGTTTCGTCTTTGATGACAAGAATTCTCCTTGACTTGCAGCTAATTTCTGACTGAGTTTCAGGATAGCTGTACAAGCCTAGAGTGTACTGGCCTGTTGGTAACAGTATGCATGCCGTTGTGGAAAGTCTACAAAGAAGCATTAGTTAAGACGTAGATTTCTCTGGGTATGAATAAACACTGGAGAGTTTTCATTTAAACTGAAAATCCTGGCTTTTGTAAAGGGATGTTTTAGACTCCTGGCACCATCTCTAGCCTCTGTGTGTTTTTTACAGTTTTTCAGAGTAAAAAGAGCAATGTACAAACAATTTAGCTTTATATACATGGTGTAGTTTAATTTGAGGAACTGACTATTGTACCTTGACACAACTGTAATGTACCTTTTAGTTAAACTGATAGCTAACATTTTTGGTTTTGTTCTCATTCGTAAGCCACATGACACACATTTAACTGGAGTCTGCAAATATGTCTGATTAACTAATTATAAAATTATACCTTCTGAATGTGTTCGTTAATGAGTTTCTGCTGAATATGACACAGCTGTGTAATTTGCCAATGATGGTTTGTGTTTAATTTCTATGGACACACCGGACAGAGTAAGAAGGAATACAAAGATTCACAGTCTGTTCAGAGTGATGTTGCACTGCTACAGTGAGGGCCACAGTTGTGACAGATTATGCCATTCTAAAGAAACATCTTTCAGCAAATTGCTTTTGATGTTAATTTAATTCTTTTCTTTCCTTTTTGCATCAGTAATCTGTTTCTCCATCAAGGACAAATACAACATTGTGAAAATGATCAAAGGATGCATTATCATTATCATATTTGGTGATTTTTTTTGTTTCTAACGTGACAAAGTGACTAATTTTAGGCCGCACCTGTCATGGTAATACTTGAGAAATGCAAAACCACTTCCACTTCAGTATAATAGGCTTATTACAAGAGAGACTAAAACAGAATTTTCTCATAGTAGCCTGAGGCAGCTTGTTGATATCCACCTAATATGGTATTCGCTGTCCTTATTCACTTGTACATGATTCTCATTGTGAACTGGAGAATCCATTCTGCTGTTTGTAAATATTTTCTTTAGAAATTTATTTAATAAAAGAGAAAACAGAAGCCATCTTTGTTTTATTTTATTTACGTGTACATGATCAGTCATACACAGGAACAAGCAAAGGCACAAGCTTGTAAAATCCACAAATAAGTAAATAAAATATTATATATTAAAGTAACAGACAAGAAGGTATTACAAGAGTAGCCCTTTGGGCAGAGTAAGGGGAATTCTTCATTAGAAGATAAAATACCCAAATGAGGTTAGACCCTCATTAGTGAAAGTGAGTGAAAAGACTTGGGTTCTGATTAAAAATGAAAAAAAAAATCCAATTATGCAACTTGACCAATATTAAAACTGCAAGAAGCTAAATTAAGCCTTTGTTCCTTTTTTAGGCTTTAGAAATTTTCTTATCAACTGTCAACAGACTGGTCCCTCTGGGGAAAAAAAACAGGTTTGCGATCTGCTGACTGCTAGAGTTATGAGGGTTTTTCCAAGTTCTAAGTAAGTCAGGGTGTTCTACTGAGAATTCTTGGTAATGTCAAAACTAGTGAAAGTTGATCATAAGGCTGAGACTACCTTCCATCTGGCCATTCCATTTTATAGTTGCACTATCATATGAGTTACATTTGGTACGCATGATTATTGTCTGATCTGGTATATCAGTATGTAACAGTGAGAGATAAGGAGTGAGGAACGTAACTTTGTTAAAGTGGTGTTTATCAGTTGGCACAGGGAGCACTGTGCAATCCTCAGTCAGCTGCGGGTGGCAAGAATGTGGAGTCTATGAGGTCAAACAAGCTGTTGGAGATCTGCAGGCTGATGTTGTCATTCTGCAGAGATGATGCTCCATCCATCTGTGCTCTCTTGTGAAGCTCACGGCAGATCAAAGGCACAACCTACCAACAAAAAGAAGAAAATAGATCTCCAGTCCTGGACAGGCAGGAAAAAGGTGATGTGTTTGTAAGTGCATAAAAGACACATTGGTTTACCTTTACAACTATGAGTTTTTTCTCTAGTGGTTTTCCATCTGGGAATTTCTCCCCAAAGCACAAATAGATTGTGTACTCGGGAGATCCACGGCAGTTCTCCCTGAAATCCCTGAGATCTGAAAGGCAGGCAAATCTTCAGAGAAGATGACGGTGACAACAAAGAGATATGACATTATTTGCCAACAAATGACACTGAGCGTGTCCTTTTGAACGATGCCATAGAAGAACCACTTTTGGTTTCTCTAAAATGCTTTTCATGTCTTGGTTGTAACTGGGTTGAAATTTACTAAGAGGTTCTTTAGGGATCCAAAAGTGGTTCTTCTGTGGCAGGGATGGCCAGGCTGTGCTCCTGGTGATCTACTCACCCCACAGAGATTAATTCCAGCCCTAATCTAACACACCTGATCCACCTAATCAAAGAGTTCAAGAACAGGTGATCATTAGGGGTAGGTGTGGTAAGTTAGACTTGGAACTAACCTTTGTAAGACACTGTCAGAATTTCAAAATATGCTCAAAAACCTTTGTAAGAAACTGTCAGAATTTCAAAATATGCTCAGTCAGTTACAGTCTGACTATATTTATATATATATATATATATATATATATATATATATATATATATATATATATATATATATATATATATATATATAATATAAAATACAGTCCAGTACAATCTCATGGTGTTTGAGTCATACAAAACACAACACAATGCCCAACCGCTGAGGCATGTTTACAGACAGATTCAGTAAGATGTACAGATTTTCTTCTCTGTTCTCATACCTTTCATGTATTTATCAAAGCTGAACAGTAGTTCCCTGCAGTTCTGGAGCAGTTTTTTGGGCTCTGGGTTCTGAATCTCAGCAGGATCACTGGTGCTGACAAACACGTTGCACTTGTCCTGTCGAAAGCCATAGATGCCCATTGAGGTCACCTCCAACAGCAGGCCTCTCTGGATGCTGTCCAGAATGCGCTTAGTGTACTGGACCTGCTTGTGGTCGATGAGGCTTTCAGTGCTGGGGAAAGGGATGGACTCACCCCTCAGCTCAGACAGATGGCAGTGGTAGTGAAGCTGAACAAGTGGAGCTAAGCGCCGCACGTTTAGCATCTCAGCTTTCCTGTAGTGAATGGAAATCTCCAGCTCGTAGGGAGACGGCAGGTTCTCAAATGGATTGTGGGGCACTGAGAGGACACATACACAGACACATGATTAGATCACTTACTATGTGTGTGAGTAATTCAATCTCTTAACCCCTAAGGCTGCAGTCAAATGTTTGCAATAAATGGCAAACAGCAAACCAAATGTTCCATTGTTTTCCATCCGTATGTCGAGTTGAATTTTCTCTACTTTTGCCATTGACTGCAGCAGTGGAATAAACCGAATGTTCATTGTGGGAGCCACGGATGCCAAAAGTCTTGTTGAATTCAACACAAACCCCGTATAATAAAAACAAACAAAAAAATAATACAGGGTGTCCTCCTGACTTTTCACACTGCTAAAGTTTTCGTCTGATAATCATCCATTTTCGCTGTCAACGTGCCAAAGATTGTGTAGCTTCATGCCGCCATTGTCTGTCGTGTGAGGTGTGGAATTATGGTTTTCACAATGCAAACATGTAAACGCAGCATTATGTGTATGTGGGCTCACAGTTCCATTCCTTACTATAAATGCAGTTTCAGAATTTCATAGTAGCTACATAGTAATTACTTAAGTCTTGAAAACAGCTGAATAATCAGCCTGAATTTTAAGGGGTTAACTACTGTCTGGGTACCCTGGTCATTTTACATTCTTCTTTTTTGTCAGTTTACTTTACTCAGTAAGGGCTTCTTGACAGCTACACACCCTTTCAGCCTCACACTTGTCTCCTCACAGTAGAAGGTTAAAAGTCTGTTTTTTATTTCAAATCTGTAGCAAGAGTGGAGCTTGATGTTCTTTCTCTCAAAGATGACAGCCTTAAGTACTGTTTATCTGATGGGGACAGTGGTGGTGGTCTACTAGGTCTTGTTGTTAGAAGTTCAGTTTATTTTAAATCTTTTCATCATTTTTGAACTTCAGTTTTTTTATTCTCATTTGATTTTACCTTCCTTTTGCAAGTGGAATATCTTATAATCTCCTCAGAAATATTTCCTGTTGTCATTTTAGATGCACTTGAGAAAGAAATTTAGAAGACAGCTAAGCTTGTTGATTTAAAGTAGGAAGCATGGAAGAGTTAAAGTGGGTACACAAAATAATGGATTAATTACCTATTCAAATTTGATATACTTAAATATAACACTTCAGGCTTTTGTAATTTTATGTTAAGTATATGCTGTTTTTTCCTGACACTAAAAAAATGAATAACTTGTACTTAACTCCTGTTTTGACTGGAAATACACAGGTTTATTCTATTGTTTACCCTCACACTAAACCAATATAAATAAACACATGTTATGGATATTTCACAGACCAGCGCAGTGAAGCTCCTCATACGTTTGGTCATACCTGTAGTGTAGTGTTGTTGTGCTAGAAAAGGAACAGAAGCTGGTATGTTATTGTGCATGCCAGGCTGGAGAATAACTCCCGTCAAAGGGTTTGCAAAGTAGTTGCCTGCGTCTGCAGTAGGCTGTGGATAGGCTGGCCACGGCTGGATTTCTAAAAAAAATAATTGGAAAAAGCACAGTGAAAGAAAGGCAAGTTATGTTAGCAGATAGCAGATAGTTGACAAATCGATGTTACTGCCTTCTTGTTCTATTATAATAACTACTATGAGTGTGTTTATAATGCTGTTATAATGACTAAACGAAAAGGAGGTATTAGTGAGGAAATACCAGAATGTGGATTGAGATGCAGAGTGTCCATGTGGGTTAGCAAATCTTCATGCTGTATAAAAACAAAGTAATAAGAGTTTATGGCCTTGCACTTTGGTCCATCAGTTATAAACAAAGCTCACAGTAGGCTCCACATCATTCCTATGTATGTCAAATTTATTTTGATTTATTGTACTATAATAGTACAAAGTACATTGCATGCACCATAATATTCGGAGTACCTGTGTGTGAATCAGTCAGTGCATGATTCTAAACAAATCTGTGCTGACTGCACTATTAATAATAATAATAATAATAATAATACATTTCTTTAATAAGTGCCTTTTAAGACACCCATGGACACTGTACAATAAAAATAACAACAAAAACGAGAAGTCAGCTCAACTCAAAATGATGTAGTAACTCATTTAATGGCTTTTCTTGAGTTGACTCAACTTGTGGCCACGAGAGTTTGCACAATTCAAACATCTTAGTTGAGTCAAAGATTCTCTTATTTATTAGTTCTCCATCTCAGTTAGGTAAAAAAATGAACATACTCAACTTCCTCACTAGCCAGGACTCTTTCCATCAGGAAATCCTCCTAGACATTTTTCCTTTTGGGTATGTACTTACAGACGGTTATGGCATTGCTGGGGTTGAAACCCACAACCTCCAGTCGGGATGACGGCTTAGTGCACAGCACCATTCAGGAACACATGAACCAAGTCCGATTTTGTGTTTACAAATGTTTAATATACTGGAGAAAATTGTTGTTTTAACTTAAAGCATGGCATCGTCTCATGTGGTGCAACTGTCTAATAATTCATCCCCACATCAGGAGGTTGTGAGTTTGAATCCCAGCTGTTCATAGCTGTTCATATTTGGAAGCCCAAGAGACAAATATGCCATTTAGGACTGTGTAATAGTAATAATCTCAAACTGTACCACGAGCCCTTCGAGCTTTGAGTACAGCTCGGCTTGACCCGCCATCCTTCAAGGCGCGTGCAAGACAAGCGTTGGGAATGTTCTCTGTACTGGCACCCAAGCGGTGGAATGAACTCCCACTGGCTGTCCGTACAGCAGAAACTCTTGCTGTCTTCAAACGCAGACTGAAGACTCATCTCTTTCCACAGCACTTAAATGTGCATTGAATTATAAGCTGCACTTATATATTATTGTATTTCACTGTGTATTGTAATATACTGTGCAGTATTTTATTTTATTGCATTGTGTATTGTAGTGTATTGTATTTTATTGTATTGAATGGCACAGAGTTCTGTGTTTAACTCTGTTCCTTTTTCTCTGGGTATCTACAGTGACTTGTTTCTAGCAGTATCGGAGCTCAGGACTGGCTTCCTCTCTGACCTGTTGGTAACTAGCAAAGATAGTTTCTCTAGACAGACAAAGCACTTCTTGTAAGTCGCTCTGGATAAGAGCGTCTGCCAAATGCTGTAAATGTAAATGTAATAGAAGGAGTGCAGGCTAGTGGGAAAACTCAGTTTTGTTTTTCTAACTGAGATGCACACCTAGAAACAGTAGCTGGGAGAATTTATGACTCAACTAAGAGCTGGGGGAACTCAGGTGTCCTCAGGTGTCCTCAGTCAGAGTTCACCCAACTCCGGTGTCCTCAAGTTGAGTCACCGCAGGAAAAGCCATGTAATCAGTTCATTTTAAGTTGAGCACACTTCCCATTTTTTACAGTGTAGTTTTAATTTGTGGCTTTGGAAGAAGGACATATTTGGTCTGACTAAGATGACTAAGGTAGCAGTTAGGATTAAGATTAATAACTGGATAATAAGCCTTGAGTTTCATGGGCAGCACTGAATTGTATTTATTCACAACTGGACAGTATTTTGGAAATTTACCTCCATTATTACAGGCATGTCTGCTGTGTTGTACGTGTCTTGAATGTGAATATTCTGGCTCTCCTGGAGGTCTGCAGAGGAAGATTAACAGGTCTTTTCAGCCTATCTCAACTTGCTAAATGGCAAAGGTTAGAGGTTCATGTTTCCATCTAGTTACAAGCTCACATGTCTATCCAGATTAGACGGTGGCAACTTACTGTCATGACGGATGACACGGTAGATTTTGTGGGGGTCCTCAGAGTCTTTGGAGTTATCATGCACCATCTCAAACTGCTTGAGGCTGTGGAGAGCGCACCGGAAGTTGGTCTTCCACTTGGCCTTGTCATTGGGATACTCGCATATTTTGCCACTCACCACAGCCCACTCCTAGAGCAGTGAAGAGGGGCTTTGATTACAGCAATTCTGGCAGGATTCCTACAGAATCCTTCACAGGGGCAACTGCTATAGTTTATTACAGGATAACACCCAGGTATTATAAATTACTATTAAACAGTACTGCAGGAATATGTTCAGGCAAAACAGAGAGAGCTCATTAGAAACATTTTATTTGTCACTATAGAAATCTTATAGTTTCTTTTAGTTTCACTATTTTTCTTTATGTAAGGGTGCATACGAAAAAGCAACAACTTACTCTGAATATTTTGTTGTCTTCGTTGCCACAATCTTTTCTTGAATTGTGCTTCCAGGGGATGCGGAAGGTGTCCGTGCCAGTCATGTAAAGTCCCTCGTACTGACCCCCCTGCACCTGCTCTATCAGCCACGGACCAAACTGAGGTTTTGCCATGCTGCTGAAGCACAGGACATTGGGTCAAACTCAACACATTCATGAGTTTAAAGGGGAAATTCTACTGATTTTTCCACATTTCTGCATAGTTCAATCATTGAAATATAAACGGTCATTTAGAGTGATCAGCAGTGGTGACAATAACCAGCAGTTGCAATGTGTCCAAAACATACAAAGGCATTTTATTTACTAACCAAAATGGCCAGTGAACCTACACATGTTTTCTGAGTGTTTATATGTAAAGCAGATTATAACAATATAGTGGTAAAAAATGTTGCTTTGGGTACTATTTTGCCCTACAACATCCTGCATGAACCACTACTGCCACCAGTGTATTTAAAACATTTAAACGTTTAAAACTTCATCACAAAACTTTATAAAACAGTGAATCAGGCGTCATGCTATGCCTTTGGAACTACTTTGTTAATAACTCTGTTAGGTAAGCAGATGTCTGGTTCCTGTCTGCTGTGAACAACTTTGACTCTGTCCCTCTGCAATAAAGCTTTCCACATCAAACCACTCAGGATGACTTTGATTACATCTTAATGCTTTAATTAACCTTTAAATAACCTTTTTAAATAACCTGAACTTCACTGTCTTTTCAAAATTTCTGTATATGTCTATCGTTGAGATGTAAACAACGTCATCCAGACTGGTTTGGTGTGAAACGCTCTGTGGTAGTGAAACTTGATGAGTCAGAAATGTTCACAGCAGTTCTAATAGGAACCAGATGTCTGAAGAGTATACTGCCTGTAAAAGCTCCCTCACAGAAAGATTAGGTTGAGTATACACTGCTCGTGTCGGTTTTGTGACAATCTTTTGGCTTTAAACGTATGAGGTAACATAGTCCCGGAAGTTTTTTCCAGATGTGCCTCCGTTTTTCCATCATCCCTGTAACACTGAAATACTCAGGAGATTCACTGATTGTTTTGGATAGTAAAATCAACGCGTCATTGTTTACACTGTAGACAATGCAACTCCTGGTTCTATTCACTGCCACCGTAAAAAAAGCCAAGTCAGCAAGTTTCTCTACAATGAAGCATTTCAAAACAAACCGCTCCGAATGACTCTGTTATCTCCACGACTGAACTGCGCAGAGGGCTTGGGAAAAATGGAGGGATTCCCCTTAAAGGCAATAGGATGCTTAACCAAGTGTTAGAGTAGTGGTCCTCAGGGACCCCCGACCGGTACAGATTTTTGCTCCAACCCATCTCACAGCACAAAGACAGAGCGAATAAGTGGAGCCGGAGCTACAGTAAGACAGACAGACCGCGCTGTTAGCCTACCTGCTGACTCCTGCCATGCTGCTATCGTCCGGGTGGATCACCAAAACACAGGACGTCTCTCAGAAATCGCCCCCAGCCGCGGCATTTATACCCGGAGGGCGTGGCGTGGGGGCGTGGCCTTCAGCGCAGCAAAGAGACTTGCCCAGTGACGCAACGAACTTCCGGCGTTGTGCAGGCGCTTCACGTAAACACGTGGATGTACCGAACGGCACTCCGGGTTTCTTAGGTCATTTCTGTGTGTAAATAACGCTTTATCCTCCTTTATCCTCCTTTATCTTCCTTTATATATACATATATAGCCTATATTAGGCTAAAGCATCACTAAATGATATTTTTCAGGGTTGTCTAAGTACATTTATAATAACAATAATGAATAATGAAATAAAATGATATACCTAGAACCTCGAATAAAATGCATTTCAGGACACAATCTACAGCCCAGGACAGGCTAGCAAAATAAAGGAGATGTCTTTCAGAAATTCAGCATGATTTCAGCAGGTGTCAAAATAAAACTGCCAAAATTTTACTCCCCCATTAAAATCCCCCCTGTTGAATTTAGAAACACTTGCTTTATATGCTGTAATCTGTGAACCAGAAGTCTGCAGAATAAGTTAATCATTCCAGTCATAATGCATCCCCAGAGATAAGAGGGGCATCATTTTGACAGGTTCACAATACACCTTCTGACTATGTAAAAACTGCTGACTTTTCAAGCAAAACTAATCTTATAGTATAATCTTATAGTACAATGCAAATATACTGTGCAGTGAAGTATCAGGCTTAGAATATACAATAGAAAACTGAAAACAGCATATCGGTAGCCCAGGATTATGTGTCCAATATTCCCTGTTCTGTACCCAATTAGTAAAATTTGTCTGGCACACTTGTGGGCCACATCCTTGGTTTTTTCTGGCCCAGTATATGGCTGGGTCCTTGGCACGGCTCTGGCCCACACACAGCAAAGTGAGAAGAACTAAAGGATATGGCCCAAATCTGGCCCCAGTCTGGCCCAAGTACATTGTTTGTCCGCAGCATTCATGCTAGAATTGTCCCACAAATGTAGACAACAGGCAAAATGGGATGAAGCTGTCCAGGATCTGCTTCTATTCTGGTTTGCATGCCACCCGGCAGTCAACCAACAAAGCCAGAATTGACCTAAAACTGTCCGGCATCTGGGTAATTTTATCGTGTTGCTGTTAACTTGTCCTGTTTCAAGTACAACAGGTTTAGCACTTGACCTCAATCCAGTACACAGCACACAATCTCTGCACACCAGAGGCACACAACAGGTAAAAACTCCAGTGATCTGAGCCTAAATGTCTACTGTGTACTTTTTTCAAAGGGAATTTCATCATCTGAAACCCCATATAAACAACTTCAGACCTACAGAGCTACAGCCTGTAGTACACAGCCTTCAGCACTTCCTTATCTTTCTAATTGTCCTGGGCAGCTCCAGTACATTCCAGATCAGACAGGCATGTCAATCTGCATTACAAAGAAGGCAGCCACGTCACAGTTACAGTATATAGCTAGTGGGAGGTGAATAAAACACTAAACTGTCTTGACCTCGAAGTCTCTGACTTCTGCGCAAAACTGAATAATAAACATTACGATGCAATAATTCAGACACTTCATCTATTTACAGTCAAAATGTTCATTAAATCCAAGTTTTTCAGCATTAGAAAGAAAACATATATAGAACAGCAAATTAAACAGAAACCTCAACAACTAAATATTTACATTTACATTTACATTTACAGCATTTAGCAGATGCTCTTATCCAGAGCGACTTACAAGAAGTGCTTTGTCAATCTAGAGAAAGTATCTTTGCTAGTTACCAACAGCTTAGAGAAAAAGACAGTCCTGAGCTCAGATACTGCTAGAAACAAGATGTCACTGCAGACACACAGAGAAAAAGAAACAGAGTTGAACGCAGAACTCTGTGCCATTCAATGCAATACAATAACAATAAGATACAATACAATAAATAAAATAAAATAAATAAAATAAGTGCAGCTTATAATATAATATAATACCATTTTTATGCCACGTGTGTTTCCTTTTGCCTTTATTACAGTTTTCAGTCTTTTCGGGAGCCTTCAGTTTTTCAAAAAAATCGACAGGGATATTTTTAAATACCTGCAGTTCAGACTTAGACATTGGTTGCATTTTCTGCTTCTCAAGATCCAAGTAATCTCAAACATTCTGTGATGTTGAGGTCTGGACTCAGGGATGGCCAATTTATTGTTCTGAGAACACCTTTGTTTGATGTTCCTTTGACTGAAATTTTTTACCCTTTTGTGTATGTCTAGCTACACAGCCTTTCAGACCAACGCATTGTCTTCTCACAGTGGACGGACGGACAGAAACACCTGGGAATTTTGAATTAAGAGTGGAGCTTGATTTTCTCAAACATTAGGGCTTTAAGTGCTGCTCATCTGTGGGTGGCATTTTGATGGTCTACTAAGCTTTGCATAGTTATTAGTCCTATGTTGTTTTTATTATTTTAATAGGAGTCCTATTTTCCGTTTCTATTTTATCTTTTTATAATTGTTCTTTCTATTTTACCTTTTATAATTATTTTTGAAACTCCAGTTATTGTTGCTTATTTTCTCTTCCTTATTTGAATATATTTTCTTAAATCTAATACTCTTAAACGTATCTCCTACAAATAAATAGCTTGAATGTATTGGCTGTGCTTTGGCACAGTACTGTGCATGGACAACGTTGCCAAATGTCTGATTACTTAAGTTATAGGAGTGAGGAATTGAGGCATAGACTTGCAAACGTCTCCTGTCAAGTGAAGGGGTCAAACAGTAACCGACAATTATAGTTGATATAGTTGCAACAGTTGTGCAATACTAAGAATTAATGTGGCTGGAGCTGTGCCCAGTGGTTGCTCATTTGGTGTGAAATGCTCTAAATAGCGTGTGTGTGCTACACAATGGTTTTTATGACACATTGTCTCAGCAGCAGGTGCTTGTCTTGTTCTCTAGATGTGTCTGTCTACATACCCTCCAGGGGAATAACAGATTACCCCGCAGTCTAAGCCTTTCAGTCATCCTTTTCTACATACAGTATAAACTGATCCACTGAATTTACTCGATCTCCATATTAATAAAATATAATACATCTAAACAATTTTATCTTTCCGTCTACTTACTTTGGGCAGTAATTGTGTTGATATGATTTATTCTTGAACACAGTTGAATCAAATTCAGTACCACTTAACTTCATTGTACCATACCACATGGGAATAGAAGCAGATGCGTGTGAAAGTAGTGCCACATGACTTCAGATGTTCCACTAGGAGAATATTCCACAGTCAGTGCAGCACAGCTGTGTGCGTGTGTCTTCCATGTTTATCTGTGGAAAAAGGAAATGAATCTTACTCTTAATGGTGTACTTCCCTCTTACGGCTCTTTGGAAGTGTTGGCCTGCTTTAATGCGGCTCTTCTCAATGTGCAGAGGAATGACCTGATTCAGCTTCGCTGGCGGCCCCCACTGTCATCACCGTAAACACTGCTCTCACATCCCTTTTCTCTCTCAGACAAAACTCTTAGCAGATAGCGAAGTACCAAAGTCTAGGGGCTCATTTGACAAATAGAGTCAGGCTCAAGCAACTTGCCTTGGCTTTTATTTAAATGTGTAAGTGTAGGATTTTTGAGAGCAATTGTGAATAAAAAGTATTAACAACAAAGTGTTATGACATCATCACTGCCTGATGGGGGTGATTTGATTCCATTAAAAATAATGGATTCATAAGTCAATAATGAAAATGTTTTAAAAAATGAATGAAATGTAAACAATTATCTACATTTTCTATTAATGTAATAAGGCCACTGCACAACTTTCTAAGGAATGAATAGAGCTAGGAGTGTGATGAATGATGATTCACTAATGGGAGTGAATTACATAATATTGAATGTGCTGATATTGGTGAAAAATAAAAAGGCGAAAGATGACATTGAACCTGCTGTTCAACTAAGAGTATTATGACTTTGAATGCACGGTGTAGATTCAGTTGACTGTGCTGAAGTGGGCCAAGCTGAACATGCTGGTGTGGGTTAAGGTGAATGTGCTGATGTTGGTTAAGTTGAATTTGCTGGTGTGGGATCAGTTGAAGGTGCTGATGTTGGTTAAGTTGAATGTACTAATGTAGGATCAGTTGAATGTTCTGGTGGGAGGTTATTTGAACTCAACTGGTTGGGGATCATTTGAATGTGCTGGTGTGAATTCTGAGAAAGTTTTCAACCTACCTATTTTTGATCATACGTCTTTGTACAAAATAGTTTGTATTGTTTGTCACAGCTAAGAAAAAAATTAAGCCTTTTTTTGTTAGTCTGGCTGGTTCTTTTGATCAGTTTCTTATGAAACATAGGATCCATTGGTGGTAAAGTGCCTATATTTACAGTAGAGGCTACTGATTCCCATGTCAGATTAAAATCCACAGATCAGCATTCTTTTGAAAAGAGCTCTGCTGATTCAAAGACAATGAAAGGTGACGAAACGTGTAGATGGCATGTGATTTATTCATGGGAAAGCACCATGATGAAAGCCCCTAAAAATCATCCATACATAATATGGCTGCTATGACTTTCATCATTTTTTTCTTTGGTGAAAAGGTTTAGTGGCTCGAGTCAAATGTAAAAATGTCAGTGGTTTGAGTGTGTAGGAGAAGAAGGAGTAAAAAGACTGAACACATAAAAGAACAGAGCAGGTAAAGCAGGTTCCTTGACAAAGTAAAGCCAGAATATTTAGCTGCTGTCTCCCTCTGCTGGACGGCTACAATCAGTGATTTGACAAGTGCATGCTTCTTTTCTTAAACCTCTTTAGTTCATAAAGTAATAGATCAGTAAAAAATATAACTTACACAATTTTCTCTGTACCCAAAAAGTAATAGAACAAACAAGGCATGTTTGGTGTTTGCTTCATTAGTTTGGAACTGGAGCTACAATGTTATATACCAGGGATGTATAAGGTCCAGTTAAAGAAAATATCCTCAAGAAAAGATCCAGAGCATCACAATGTCTAACTTCCATTACGATTCAGTGCCATATATATACCGAAGTAGCCTAGTAGGTTTATCAACATCTTATGTAGTCAACAACTAAATGTCAAATCAAATAAAGTACAAGTCAGTCATATTTCTGTTTTTAGAGTGTGCCATGTGAAATATTTCTCTCTGGCTCACTTTCTTCTCCGACTGCTGTTTCTCTCCTTGTACCTTGTACCTGTACAACACATTATTATCTATGAAAATGGACAAATGTATGCTGCATACCTAAAACCAGTGTTAGCAGTCTTATTAACAGCTGATTTTTTTTTACTACACTCCATTTCACCCCTGTGTTGTTGTACATGTGTTACATTTTTTGTTGTTATTGTTTATTACACTTCTTTTCATTTCATTACATACACACTGTGTCCAAAGATTTGTAGTTACCTGCTCCTCCAGTGCTCTTCTGAAATCAACAAGGAGCTTATGACCCCTTTACTACAGTAACAGTCTCTATTTGTTTTGTTTGTTTGTTTGTTTGTTTGTTTGTTTTGTGAAGACTTTACACTTGATGTTCAGCCACAAGAGCATTAGTGAGGTCAGGTACTGATGTTACATGGTCAGTTCTGGATCACAATCTCCACTCCAGCTCATCCTAAAGGTAATAATAGCCAGTGTAGCTGGAAGAGAATGGGGGTGACATGGGCTGAACACTTAGTATGGGTGAGCAATGGATGGAGGTCCATTACTTCAGAGAACAGTTTCACTGCTCCACAGTCCAAAGCTGGAGGGCTTTATAACCCTCTAGCTGATGCTTTGCGTTGGGCAAATTAGGAGTATACTAATAAGTATGCTCATTAGGAGTATCTGGATACTTTTGTTCATTTAGCAGCGTGCAACTGTGAGTGCAAGCAGCGGCCACTAGATGTTCCCACTCATCTATGTACTCAGAGTCTCAGAGCTGGTGACGAGAAGGAAAAGTGAGAGGGAATAAGTGAAATCACTCATTAAACAGCTTTAGACGCTGCTGTCTTCACTACTTTTATTATTTCAGCCGCTCGACTCAGAGAAAGCGTTTATCTCATTCAGTCCTCCGTCTGCCGTCAGTTATCAGAGCAGAGAGATTCGAGTGTTTAGTTCCAGCTTTTCTTTACATCGACACGGACTGTAAGACAGACCTCCTTACCGCGTCTTAGGTTTAAAACAACCAGCAGCGCTCAGCTCCGCTTTAAACGGTACGCATTTCTGTAAGGCTGTCCTGCTGAGCGCGAACTGTGATTTGGCCAAATGCTGCAGCCGCTAATCTGTTGGCATCTTAGCTCGGGATAAATGTGCACGTCGTGTTTCAGCGCACGTGCTGAGTTTAACAGGTTAACTACATAAAATGATTTTGTTTCCCCAATGCGCTCAGTTCTTGAAATGATTGTGCATAAAGTCGTTCAGAAGCGTGTTCTCTGTAGACGACGTGTTAAATACTGTTTTCACTTAGACGATCAACAAAACACCGAAACGTTTGTTTGTGTTCGCCTCTGTGACTTCACCTTAAAAACACTTCAAAGTGAGTGATTGTGATCACAGTGTGGCAAGTGGTCACACACGAGCGAGATATGTTAAATCGACACGTGTGGTGACGTAGCACATTTTATTCGTGCGCCACTGCTACCACCTTTCAGTCAGGTGCCTTCAAAGCGCCGGTTTTACATACAGTTTACAGCAGATCCTCTTTCTGCTGTCTACAGCTGTGGGCGGCCGAAGTGGCTCAGGGACCCCAAATGTGTTTCAGTGCTGTAGGCTGTAGGCAGTGGACACACACTTGGCCCTACGCTTTCTAAAGCCTACACTGAGGCTGCTGCGGGGGTCTGTTCAGTGTTAAAGCCCCTCTGACTGAAACACTGCACTGTTCAACTCCAGCAGCATCCGAAAGCACAAAACTATTCACTTGTTTTATTACTGCTCCCCGTCCCTCTCTCTCTCTCTCTCTCTCTCTCTCTCTCTGTCTCTTCTCTCTCTCTCTGTTTCCTCTCCCTGTCTCTCTCTTCTCTGTCTCTCTCTCTCTCTGTCTCTCTCTTCTCTCTACTCTCTCTCTCTATCTTTGTGTCTCTCTCCTCTCTCTCTCTGTCTCCTCTCTCTCTTCTCTCTCTCTGTCTCTCTCTTTGTCTCTCTCTCTCTGTGGCTCTGTTTTCTGTCCCCCTTTCTCTCTTTTCCCCCTTTCCACGCTGTTTGAATCGGCCAATGGCCTTTCGAGCTGCGCGGTATTGGTATGTAAATGAGCGGAGCGCGTGCTAGCGCGCTGAAAGCGCCCGGATTGTTTATTGAGGCGGCGAAGCCACGCGCCTGGCTCACTGAGGCGGGGTGGCGGTGGTGGTGGGTGTGTAAAAGAATCGCGCGCAGCGGGGGCGGGGTCTCACGGAGGAGCGTGCGTCTCTTTAAAGGGGTGGGGTGGCGCGCGCGTGTTGAAAAAGCCCTGTGCTGCCAAAGTTTGTATCAGACCGCGCGCACTGGGTTTAGGGGGGCAAAGCAAAGATTTGGACTCGAACGGACACGCACGCGAAAGACACGAGCGCGGTGGGGCGCCACTGCTGTGCTGCTGTGTTTGTCATCACTGGTGTGTTTTTTCGCGCCGCTGGTCTGAGCACGAATCTGGTGCCGCGACCCGAGCCTCACTGCACCCCGTGATGGAGATGGAGACCATCGCCCCCGCCGCCGTTACAGCAACGTGCACGTTCATGCACGAGCGCGCCCCCGTCGCCACCGCCGCCGTTTCCGTGGCCCCTCCCTCCAGCGCGAGCAGAGCCGTCAAGAGGCCGCCACGCTCGAGCTCGCCGGAGCTGCTGCGCTGCAAGCGGAGACTGACGTTCAGCGGTCTGGGCTACAGCCTCCCTCAGCAGCAGCCCGTGGCCGTGGCGCGGCGCAACGAGCGCGAGAGGAACCGGGTGAAGCAGGTAAACATGGGCTTCCAGACCCTGCGGCAGCACGTGCCCAACGGCGCGGCCAACAAGAAGATGAGCAAGGTGGAGACGCTGCGCTCGGCCGTGGAGTACATCCGCGCGCTGCAGCAGCTGCTGGACGAGCACGACGCCATCTCGGCCGCCTTCCGCTGCGGCGTGCCGTCCCCGAGCCTGTCCCACAGCTACTCCGCTGAGCCCGAGTCTCCGCACTCGTCCTATTCCTCGGACGACGGCAGCTACGAGCAGCTGAGCTCCGAGGAGCAGGAGCTGCTGGACTTCACCACCTGGTTCGACAGATACTGAGCGGCTCCCTCAGCCGAGCCGAAGGAGAGGGACAGGAGAGGGAGAGCCGTGCTTTCCGGTCGCCCGTGCGGCAGAGGAGGACGCGTCCTGTTAGCCTACTGGAGCTGTGTTCGGAAAAGTTACCACTCGATCCCTCACTACGCCCCGTTTAAACGAGTCTGTGGAGTTCACTATATAGTGAACGGTCAGGGAAACAAGACGACGATTTGGGACGCAGCCTTCCATGACGCTCTGTGCCGGTAACCTAGCAACCGGCATCGACAGACTGGGCTAGCGAGCAAAACAAACTAGCTCGCTAGCTGGAAAAGTATCATAAACTGACCAAAACGGATCATTTATGTGTCTAAAAAGTTGAACAAAGCACAATGTCAGCTCAGCTTAAATATCTCAGCTCTTGCCAAATTTCCAATGTTAACATGAAGTGAATTTCTTCGAAATTGGCTTAAAGAATGAAAGCTATGTGTGCTTGTATAACGTTACTGAATTTCTGACCACTTGTGAGGTGACTCGCCTTTTCTAGTAACACTCCTTTACATGGGGCTAACGCCGTGAACACTGTAGTGCAGCCTACAACTTTTAAGAACTGGGACACCACTACAAAGCCGCTGACGCGCACTTACAGTGCACTATTTCTCTAGTGGGAGTGATTCTGAACAAAGCCTTCTGTAGAGGCGCCCTGTTCAGCAGCTTCACGAGTCTCTCGCCCTCTTCTGCGAGAGAAACGGGGATTTTAAACTAAACCGTCGCAACTTCAACGTTTCAAGGGTAAAAGGGACTCCGGAGAAGCCTGGGCAGAAAGATTTGAGCTGATAAGTGCAATTATGGACTTTAGCTGTGTTGATAACGTGGCATCTCTTTGTAACTGTTTTTAACGAGCAGCGACGGAAAGCTGGGGGTGTTTTTAAAAAACTGCTGACGTCAGCGCCCCTTAAATGGAAACTCTGCATTATTATAAGCTGTATTTGTTTTAGTTTTTTAAAATGAAGATTTATTTTTGTATACCGAGAAAAAAAAATGCCCACTGCCTCTTCTGTGACAATGACGATCTGTTAGCGTTACTAGTCGGAGGATATCATGTTGTTGCTCTTAACACTGACCATTTCGCTCAGTAGGTCATGTACTGATTTAGACACGCTTGGCTCCTCGCGGATGAGCGGGAGCGCATGTATGGAGACATTTCACAGTGTATGCACTTGTTCTCAGTGTTCCGTAGACTACGAAAATGTACATATACGCGACCTTAACAGATATATTTTGTGTAAAAAAGTTTTTCTTTTCCTTTTTTTATATAAATAAATCCACTCTATTTATACATACATTCCGCCTCTGTCTCTTTGCACGCTCGCTTCTGCAGCTGTGTGAGTATGAATCAGTCAGATAAGCCAGCTTTCGGCTGCTCTTTTGCATTTACATATTTAACACAATGGGAAAGATAATATAGGAGGCCGTTTTGCATATGTATCAGGGCAGGATAACAGGGCAAATAAGGGGACAGGCATGATTCATTTTGTGTCCTAGCCCCTAGACACTAGATGGATTATTTTGCCCTTCATTTTGAGGGCACCGAGGCCGTTTAAATAAAGGCTCGGTCGAGTCAGGGGGACAAACTGGGTCACATCCCTTCTTTGCCCAGCACAGATCAGTTCAGATAAAGTCGTGGCTGTGCCCTGCATGCGTCCTCCAGCTGCGTTTTTATCAGCGTTCCCACAAACCAGTCAGGCTGCCCTCTCCCTGCACATGTAAAGCCCCACACGCCGCGGCTTTTGTGCCTCATTATGCACATTATAGCACTCCCCGTTGCAAACAAACACTGGTGGCAACTCCAGCCGAGCAGAAATGAAATCACGACTTGGATTTCACCTGCAGGCGTTTGCATTTGAAATGAGTGTAATAAAAGAGCAGGGACCTCACATAATGACCCTTTAGAAGAGGGTTAGGCCCATTTAGACGCTCAGTGAATGCCGCTCGCTCGCAACAATCTAGAGCAGTTATAGAGCCGCAGGATAACGTGGGCACTGTTTACACTGTAATGCATGTATTTATCTGTTTACTGGCGCAGTGAAGGGTAAGCGCACCAGTTTTCCATGTTTATGCGAGCCTGTGAAGAATCTCTGAACATACAGCGAGGCCGTGTCCCTGAGAGCGTGTGTTGGAGAGCTGATCTTCCTCCACGGGTCAGCGTTAGTGGCCCTCCGCGCGGAGGCAGGTGCAGGCCACGTGCCGCAGCTGCTCTGCGCTCCTATTGGCCAGCGGCTCGCGCCTGTCCCCTCAACTCTGCGCATGAAGGAAAAAGAGCAAATGATTTATGTCAGCGGTCATTCATCCCTCATACAACCTACTATATGTTCAGAAGCCCGATAGAAAAATGCACTTTATTATTCAATAAGAGAAATAAAGGGGCTTCTTTTTGATCAGTGTAGCCCTCCACGAATGTAAAAGTTATAACAGCGAACTTTTATTTAAAATAACATGATTGAAAGAAAAAAAAAATCTTATCACAAAACGAATTTTTCTCAAGTCTGTGTGTGCCACAATTATTGGCACCCCTTTGTTTAATCATTGAGCAGCCTCCCTTTGCAAAGATAACAGCTCTGAGTTTTCTCATATAACGCTTAAGCACAGTAAGGAGATAGAGAGTTGAAGACTGGGGAACAAATAACAAGTGATCCTCCACACAGAATCTCTCCAGAACCTTCAGGGCACCTCAGTCGCTTACTGTCTGCTCAGGGGATCGAACAGGTTCAGTTACCTCCAGCCCACGACTAACCCCTGTTCTAATTCGGGAGTTCAAAATTTTTAGGTATGACTGGAAAATAATTACTACATAGAAGAGGAGAGGAGGTACGCTATATTGCCAAAAGTATTCACTCACCCCTCCAGTTATTGAATTCAGGTGTTCCAATCACTTCCATGGTCACAGCTGTATAAACCCAAGCCCCTAAGCCTGCAGACTGCTTCTACAAACATTTGTGAAAGAATGGGTCGCTCTCAGGAGCTCAGTGAATTCCAGCGTGGTACCGTGATAGGATGAAACCTGAGCAACAAGTCCAGTTGTGAAATTTCCTCACAACTAAATATTCCACAGTCAACTGTCAGTGGTATTATAACAAAGTGGAAGTAATTGGGAACGACAGCAATTCAGCCACCAAGTGGTAGGCCACATAAAATGACAGAGCAGGGTCAGCGGACGCTGAGGTGCACAGAGGTCACCAACTTTCTGCAGAGTCAGTCGCTACAGACCTAAAAATTCATGTGGCCTTCAGATTTCAGATCACCAGATGCAATACAAAGCACTGAATGCAGTGGTGTAAAGCGCCATTACTGGACTCTAGGGCAGTGGAGACATGTTCTGTGGCATGACAAATTACGCTTCTCCATCTGGCAATCTGATGGACAAGTCTGGGTTTGGCTGTTGCCAGGAGAACGGTACTTGTCTGACTGCATTGTGCTAAGTGTAAAGTTTGGTGGAGGGGGGATTATGTGTGGGGTTTGCAGTGAAAGGAACTCTTAATGCTTCAGCAGACCAAGAGATTTTGGACAATTTCAGCTCCCAAATTTGTGGGAACAGTTTGGGGACAGCCCCTTGCTGTTCCAACATGACTGCGCACCAGTGCACAAAGCAAGGTCCATAAAGACATGGATGAGCGAGTTTGGTGTGGAAGAACTTGACTGGCCTGCTCAGAGTCCTGACCTCAACCCAATAGAATTAGAGTGGAAATTGTGAGTCAGGCCTTCTTGTCCAACATCATTGTCTGACTTCACAAATGAGCTTCTGGAAGAATGGTCAAAAAATTCCCATAAGCATACTCCTAAACCTTGTGGAAAGCCTTACCAGAAGAGTTGAAGTTGTTATAGCTTCAAAGTTATGGATTAAGAATGGGATGACACTCAAGTTCATATGTGTGTGAAGCCAGACAAGCGGATACTTTTGGCAAAATAGTGTATGTTAGAACAAGTATCATATTGGCTGTGATTAGAGGCAGCTTATGTAGTAGATCACATAAAGCTTATAGACTGGAGAACAGTTATTGTGAGAGAAAATGAGGAATCGAGAATCAGGCATGTGCTGTAATAGGTCTGAAGGTCCAACTGTGTACTTTAACTCCTAAAATCCCACGCTTATTACATACTATGTCTCCTTATTCAGTAACTACTGGGACTTTAATGCAAACTGGTGATACTATTCTTAGATCATAGGTGTGTAATAAAACTTTTAGCCCACTGGTGGGCCTTGGCCATCTAAGGGGATGAATTTTTTCTCAGGAATCTGACATGTTAAAGAAAAAAAAATGTAGGAGCAAAAGAGTCAGCACAATGTGTATGGAGTTAATGTTAGTCAAAAATGTACTTGTGATGGAATATAGTTCAATTATCTTCCCTTAATAAAGTCATTGAACATATTCCCTTAACGAGACGCCCCCTCATTGCTCACTAGCGGCGCAACACAAAGAAACAGCACAGACAGAAAGCCAACAGAGTCTTAGTCAATTATAATATAGTTTAATAATAGTTTATTTTATTACATTACATATCCAAGTCCATTTCAATTCCACCAGCAGAATGGACACTGCAACATTGCACTGGTTGTGCAAAAATCACAAAATGTCAGCATGTCAGCCATTCACTCTGACTCAGCGAGGATTTTCACGAGGCATTTCCACATTGTTTGGATATCTGCTTCTTCCAGGGAACATGGTGAACAGTGGCTTTTTTTGCTGCAAATGAAGGCCATCAGGTTTTATTCCACCTTTTCTCTTCAAGCAGGCTAATGTCAGGAGGCCTCAGCAGTGTATTTGAACGGTCGACTTAACGAGAAAGCCATTCTCCTTTCTGCAAAGCTTCAGGTTGGCTGCACACGCTGACAAAAAAGTCAGTGGACTTCTATCTTTAAAGAAGGAAAAAAATCTTTCTTTTTTTTTAGTCTGAAATAAGAAAGGGGCTTGAATGTGCTCAGTCTAATACTTTCAACTGACACCTCTCAGCCAAACTGAATGGAGCTCTAAACTTCAGACGACCTAACAGGGGAGGGGAATCTCTCCCTCTCTTTCTCTCTCTCTCTCTCTCTCTCTCTCTCTCTCTCTCTCTCTCTCTCTCTCTCTCTCTGGACCATGTGGGCTGGAGGGTTGCTGTCATTTGCATGGGCCATTGTGCTGCACAAGTTTGGCTGCTTTTTTTTTTGGTGAGGGCCTTTTGGCCATTTACTTCCACTCTGGCTGGCTGTTTGCGGCCATGAATGGCCTCCGCTCCAGGCCTCCACAAAGGCGCTTTTGTGCCGCGACTGCACCATATTCATCATGTAATGCCTGTAAGACAAATCTGATTGGACGTTCCTGTCACTTTGATGTGGTTCCAGAGAGAGAGAGAGCGGCTTGGTGGTGGCAAACTTCACTCTCCTCTCCTTCTATCTGTCTGTTTCTCTTTTTCACTTTCTCTCTGCCTCTCTCTCTCTCTCTCTCTCTCTCTCCCTATTCTGCTAGTTTGACATACGATGGAGATTGTGGATGCTGTTTTGAGGGGCTGGTGGGGGCGTCATTATGTGTGGTTGCAAATTCATAATAAATTCTTCAGTCATACAAAACCAGGTTGAGATGATTGACACCACTTTACTTTGGCCCAAACAAAAGCCCTGATTTGAGCAGAATACCAAATGAATAGGCTGAGCGCGGACTCAATTCAAACAATTTTAATCTCTCCTTGTCCAACTCTCCCTCCCTTTTCTCTCCCCCCTCTCGCTCTCCTTCTCTCACTTTCCAGTCTCACTCCGCTCTTTTTTTCAGCATTCTATCTCCAGTTCCTTTTGTCAGAGGCGCTCTTGATTTTCAGGGCAATTCTGAACCAACAGAACTGCTAATTGAGCTTCATTAATTTGGACACCGTGAGGCTCCTCTGATAGTGAGCTTATATCGGCCTAATGACTTCTGCAGTGGAGCTGAAACCCTGACAGGTTTTATTGTACTCTCTAAATCAGAGCTTTATCACAAAGTAAAGAGTGATTTTGTGGTCAAAAACATGTGCCATAGTGAAACTTAGATCTTAAGTGCAAATTGAAGCACACGGTTAGTGCTCTCATGGTTTACACATTAAAACAGTATTTCATGCATTAAAAAAACAGCTAATGGCTGAATTATAGCAGAAATAACATGGTGGATTTTAGTATGTGGCACAGATTTTTAGTACAAAAAGTTAAGAATACCATTGTATGTTATTCATCAGGGAAAGGCTGAAATGGAGATAACAGATAGTTTTGATATTTGCCCATTTAAAGAATTTCATTTGACTGATCTTAGTATATCTCTTCACTAGACAACTAGCAACTAATGAAGCTGACTATCAGGTCAGTCGTTGTTTGGCTGTCAGATCTCAGAATTATAAAAACATTGGAAACTGCCCAACTAACTTGTGTCACAAAATGGTCAAAGTTAAGGGTCTGCACTGCAGTCAAATGAAACCAATGAAGTCCATGCATCAGTTTGATAGCATCCACATTTTTCCTTTTTTATGTTTTCATTCATTAATGTTCTTATACTACAACAACCATCATGCATTATGCAAATATGGCACACAACCATTTGGAATTCCTTCACTTCAATAAAGAAATCCACTGATGTACTATTCCTGTAGAGGTAAATACATATAAGTGTGATATTCTGCTCCCTAGCAGTAATGCTAGCTATCCAGCTTCTTTCTGCACTCACATTAGCCAGAAGAAACTAAAGATAAACATTTAAAACATTCATGAAGTATCAAAAGTTTCTCCCATCTTGAGAAGAGGTTTTCCTGGTGTTTAAATTAGAAAATCTCACTCTCAAATCTCACTACTGTGGGACCACTGTCAGAGGTGAGTAGGCATGTTTACAACAGATGTCCCTTCAAGAATATAAAATTATTTTGAAAGTTCTTTTAAAACCTGTAAGATAAAGTGTAAAATATTTTTTTAATGCACTTTATAATAATATGTTAATGAATGGCATATAAAAAGTAAAGAACTTTGATTTCTATTTACTTATCATTTCTTCAAACGTCAAAATATAAATTGCTTGTGGTAATAATTTGAGAAGCGCTCCTCTGTTGCTAAATCCAACAGGTTTGGACATGCATCATATTTCACCTTCAAACAACCCCATTTAAGAACATTACACAGTTTTTTTCCTAATCAGCCATAGAGATCAACAGTTCATATCACTGCAGTTCAACTTCACTAACCTTAAACACACAGTAGTGTTAAATAGATGAGATGAGATGAGATAATACAAGCATATAATCAACTGTACTGCACTGTACAGGCCTTAAACTGTGAAGGAACGATGCTACAGGCCCTACACGCGGCTCAGTTTTCCCATCATTCTTATTGATAATTCAGCACACTGCTCTTTTCTGGACTCCTCTCCACCGTGCTTGCCCGCTTCAATAAGGTACGGCTATAGGGCGGATTAGTGCGCACCATTTTGGGGGCTCTTTTCATTTCATTAGCTTGTGACCTCTCCAGTTAATTATTTTGATCTGGCCAAAGGCTGAGGCCTGCATTTAATGATGCTGAGTGACACACTACCCAGAGACACACACAATACTTAACACACCGAGCGAAGGCAGAGGGGGAGTGAAATAAAAGGCAGAAAAAGAGAAAGAGAGTGAGAGAGGTTGAGAGTGGTATTTACTAGACCCGAGCGGGGCTGGAAGAGCAGGCTTTCTGACCGAGAGAGGTTAACGCCCCCTCAGACCTTTCTGAGAATATGCTGCCGTTCCACAGTGATGGAGTGGTCTGCTTTATTGGAAACCACAGTTGTGTGCACTTTACACAGATTATGAAAGAAAGAAAGCGGAGGGAGGTGGTTGTACCACCTTAAAAATATAAGAGTGTCCATCCATAAGACTGTCCATTTCCTGTTAAAGTAAAAAAGTAAAAAAGAAAGAAACGAAGAAAGAAAGACAGTGCTTCGTTTATTTATATTAGAACCAAATTGGATTGGTGGGATTCAGAGGCTTTGATTTACTTGATAGAAGAACCACGTTTAATAACCTAAAGAACCTTACAATCAATATTTCTGTAGATAACCATTAATGTAAGTTGTTGTGAGCTAGAACCTTTCCATTATGTGAAGGTTCTAGGTTTTAAACTTTTAAATGGTTATTCACACTCTTTTTCAAATATGGGAAATAAAAAAACCTTCTCTATTTCTCTCTACACAAGTGTAGAGTTACTGTTATTATTTTTATTATTATTATTATTATTATTATTATTGCACTTTTGGTTCCCTAAAGACCACTTTTAAAGTATAATTTCACAATTAATTAAACCATTAGTTACATAATGAGTTGCATTTACATCAGATTTACATTCAACATTGAATATTATGAGTTGCCATATCTGATTTTTTCTGTTATTGTTGTCAAACAATGACCAAAATACGGCAAAAATGAATGTTGTTTCTTTCATTTAACAAAACAAGACTGTGCAGGTCAAAAGCTTTTCATTAAATTCAAATCATAATAAAATCTTCTGCCTACACAATTGTGTCTTTGATTAAAAGTTTTGCATTCAAGTTTTGTGAATTATACATAGAAAATAATCAATATGATGCAGCATCAAAGGCTTACGATTATGGTTACTGATTTTTTTTAATCACAAAAGAGATGCCACAAACATTTTTTGGTTCATTTCACTGTTTGAATGTTTGATTTAGCACAGCTTGATTGTGTGGAGAGACACCATCTGTGATTTTTTTCACATCAGGTTGGTAGAATATACACTGTATCTTTCTTCCTAAAGGATATTTCTTTTAGGTGTGTCTTTGAGCCCGTTGAGACATTGAATTGACATATGTTTGATCTCCGGATCATATGTAGATAAACTTCGGTTGGATTCCATTTGAACATTTCACTAAAGTGTGTCCCCACTGTGACCATATGACATTGCTTTTACTTTTGTTTACTTTTTCCCTGTTATGAGTCAACAAGCATATCTTGGACACTTTTATTGGCCAAGAGTGCAAGAACCCTCCTGGTTTAGGAGGGTTCTTGCATAATGAAAACGTGATATGTTCACACTTTAATTAAACACAGTCAAGATCTGTCTTTGACCACTTCCAAATGTGGTTTGAGTGATCCGATCATAATCCGATGCACAGTGCGTCTTGGGGGTGTTTGCACGTGGTTTTTCATGCAAAATCTGAACATGACCACATGCTGATGACAGATGTAAACAGGTCCTAAAGCTCATTGAATCCTTCCTACCTGAGCCTTACTCACTCTGTGAGTGAACAGATTAGAATGCTATTCACCTCTTTCAGCTTATTCTTAGCTCTTGTATCTTAACTATGTATCTGTTTTAGAGAAGCACTTGGTAGTGCCTTAAATGTCAAAGTTGTCATCAAAAACCTTTGGTGCTCTAAAATCTTGTATGTGACTTTCATTCTTTAGTGTTGTTAGTTTCCTCTTGCACAACCAAGGATGCAAAAAGGGACCAACAGAGCTTCAACTTGTTCCTTTTGGCATCCCATTAGTCTTATCCCACAAAAGGTGTTGCCATTCAGCACAGTCCAGACAAAATGTACCAACTCACTATGGACCAAAGCCACCTCACCTGGGGGGCCTCCTTTAGACTTACTCTGGCTGGTCAGTCTCTCTCTCTCTCTCTCTCTCTCTCTCTCTCTTTGCACCTGTCTTTCTGTTGCTCCTGTGCACAATTTCTCACTTATTTATTCGCTCTCATGTTTACAGAGGGATAGCTTCCGTTTGCCCACCACCTCACGGACGATATTGAATGCAAACACAATCAAATTCGAGCCGTTTGCACTCTTTAACGTGATGCCATGCAAGGAATAGGATAAATATTTCATACTAAGAAGAGGAGGAGCAAAACAACCTGAAATGTTGTAGTGTGCAGATGCAAAGATGGTTTGTTTTTCTCTAGCTGTCTTTTTTTAATGTTTTTTTTTCAGTCTGGATTTACTGGAAAGCCAGAACAGTCTTCTGTGTCTGGCTATGCATGTAAAGAGAGTGGCCTTTTTGTTCCAACAATGGCTGCTAGCCAAAGCGTCCTCTTCAAACTTCCCTACTCTCCCCCTCCTTCTGCAAATGCTCCCCTTGCCTACCCTATCCCACCCCAAACCCAGCTCCAAACGCCGCCCTAAAAAGTGCTTCAAAACTGGAGACAAGCGTCATTTAAAAAGCAGGTGTTCCAAAGTTTTTCAAGGACGTGGATTTGAAAATTGCAAACCTTTAACCGGCCTGCTGCGTAAAGCTGCTGCTAGAGGTAGCCAGTCAAAAGGGCCAATCAGTCTTATCTCACAAAAGCACGAGGCTGAGAGCTGCCACTCCGTCTTTGAGAGGGACAGCAGGATGAAGCCGGCCAGAGAGCCACTGATTGATTGGTGCCTCATTTTAAGGTGCCGGGTGGGGAAGCTTTCTTACAGACTGAAGTGAAAAAGGTCAGGCTGCGTAATTATTGCTGTGTGTGCAGTGTTCATTAAATCTGACAGTGAGAGTTCTTTTCCCCCATTCCGTCAATTTGCTGTCATCGCTAGGCTGCATTATGGCCATTACTGCTACTTAAATTAACGTGGCTTTTAAAAACCTGGAAAAAGAGCCCTAAAGCATAAGAGCTTTATGCCATGGGATAAGAAAGAACCTGTGATTTTTGGCTAACTACATAACTGGAAACAACAAGCAATTCTCTCTTTCATGTATATATTAGCTGGACTGTGTGTTATTCTTAACATCGGTATTGTCATTTCAAAACCTTTATATAGAGTAGTGTGCAAAAGTTTTGGGAACGTGAGGAAAATTCAAAACAAAAAGCTGTTTATCTGGTCAGCAGGCACTTATTTGCTCAATATTATTAAAATAAAAACATTAATACAACATACTTCATTAAATTAAATCAGGTGTGCTGCTGATAGGACAAATGCACAAATAGACGTCTACAGAAGTCTACAACCAAACCTTTTCTTAAAGTAACTTTTAAGATATTAGTTGCTGTTTTGAAAACAAGAAACAATTCTTGTTTCTTTTAGTGTTTATTGTTTATTTGCATTTATTCTAATAATGATGATTCTACAAGCACAAACACACTGCCTTTTACATTGTGTGAACATTTCACGATCAGTGGACCAATAAAAATGGTCAAAGATTTAAAAAAAAATGCAGTATTCAATTGTTAAAATGTAAATAATGTCATTCAAAGTATGTAATGAAATGGTGCATTGAATAAAAATGACTCAGATTTCTTTACATTGGTGGTGATAGAAACCAGCAGTGACAACACAGATATAGTCATTTTATTTACTATCCAAAATGACTAGTGAACCTACATGTGACTTCCGATATGTTTTATTTGGATACTATTTTGCCTTACAGTGGCTTGAATGTACTTCTTTGCCATAAAAAATACTTTTTAGGCCAAAGCCTCTTCTCAAAACTCATAAAACAATGTCTCAGGCATCAGGCAGCAGATTCGGAACCAATTCATGAAATAACATTTGGAGGTTTTGGAGGCAATACACTCTTCTGGTTTTCATCATCCACCACTGTGGCACATTTGGAGTTTCAGAGTAAAACAGTAAGTTTCTCAAGAGTGACAGAGTTTTTTAAATAGAGAAATTTGCCTATTAACATATATGATAGAACATCTTAAGACTATTCTGGATTTTTTGTAGTTACAGCAACAATATATTACATACCTAAAGTTTTATGCCAACCGCAAGTCTCTAAAATGGTAATTTTACAGGAAATGGAAAGAACATATTATAGAAGTTAACTTGTTATAGATGTTTATGGAACAGGATCCACCCTCAGAGTAATTTCAGACTATTTTAATTGGTCCATTTATAATGCAATTCGAAAACAATGGTAACACAAGGGTGACTGGAGTTTTCAAACAACAGCAACCATAAGATTTGCTAAAACTTTCTTGTATTATCTTTAACTGTACAAACAGAAACGTTTTTATGTAAAAATACAGGACTTTTCTGTAACCTATTCACATAAATACTATGAAAATAACCAGACAGACACAGGGCACCTTTGGAGGGCTTAAATAGATTGCACATGGCTCATGGTAAACAGGTACATATGGTCCATGGGTTGGGATAACTACAGTAAAATTAGGATTTAGCTACTTTGTAGCAACTTTCCCAAAATTTGTAGCTAACTAGAAATTAGACTAAAACTAGAAATCTTTTCCAGAAAAAAATCATGGCTACTTTTTAGCTACTTTCAAAGTGCGATTGTCAGAATGTTTGTGATTTTCCCCCTGACACATCAAACAGCTCCAACTGACAGTGTAAACAAGACACTGCATTTAATCATGAGCCAGAAACACACATACAATTGAAAAGCTGCAAATATACAAAAAGATCACAAAAGTGTAACCAACAATCAAACTTACACACCCAAAGGCGTGATATGCAACAAAAATTAAGACTAAATGCAAAATCAATCATTCCAGGTTTTTACTAACAAAAATCAACAAAAACAACTGAATACAAACCAGAGAATAAGTGTTGTCAACCGCTGAAATAAAACTGCTCCAATTTAAACATTTCAACAAGATACACACAAGATAAGATCATAACATTATGAGCACCTCCTTGCTTCTATGCTCATTGTCCATTTTATAAGCTCTACTTACTCTATAGGTGCACTTTGAAGTTCTAGTTACAGACTGTAGTCCATCTGTTTCTCTGATACTTTGTTATTTTTACCCTGTTCTTCAGTGGTCAAGACCCCCATGGACCTTCAAAGAGCAGGTACTATTTGGGGGTGGATCATTCTCAGCACTGTAGTAACACTGACGTGGTGGTGGGGTGTTGTGCTGGTATGAGTGGATCAGACACAGCGGTGCTGCTGAAGTTGTTAAACACCTCAGTGTCACTGCTGGGCACAGCAGCACTGCTGTGTCTGATCCACTCATACCAGCACAAAACACACTAACACACCATCACCACCCAAATAAAACCTACTCTGTGAGGGTCCATGGGGATCCTGACCACTGAAGAACAGGGTAAGAGGGGGCTAACAATGTATGCAGAGAAACAGATGGACTACAGTCTGTATTTGTAGAACTACAAAGTGCACTTATACAGTAAGTGGAGCTGATAAAATGGACAATGAGCGTGGAAACAAGGTGCTAGTCATAATGTTATGCCTGATTGGTGTGTGTACAGACATGACATTGAGTTTGTGTTTATATTTCTAGCCTATGCTACAACATCAGCACGTACTGAGACATACTTTGCTCCAGCTGTCCGCAGCTCAGTGAGGTTTGCACAGTAGTCACCAGCCCAGTCAATGACCGCGCTCTGTAGTTCATTTTGCTGGGATTGTCTGAAGTCTGTAGTGAAATTATAGCAAATATTATCACTATAGCTACACAAAAATGTGTAGGTGCTACAGCTACTAGCCACATTTCATAAAACTGTAGCGGCTACAGCTACTAGCTACTAATATTTGTAGCTATCTACAAAAAGTAGCACGCTACTTTGCTACTCCCCCATCCGTGCATATGGTGGCAAAACACAGGTAAATGAGTCCAGAGGTGTTGGGGTCATGTTAGACCTGTGGTTGTTTAGTCTGCATTGGTCTACTAGCTATCTATTATTAATCTCCATCCTAGATAAGACAGTGTTTGGCCCTCTCCATATCTTTAGGCACGAGCCCAGTGCCTCCCCTGACTAAATATTAACCAGGCTGTCTACCACCCTTGCGGATAATAATCTGTGTGTTGAACATGGCACTTAGTGAGTCAAAAACCTACAGGAGGTGTTTGCTGGTGGTGTATGATTAGATATTGCTGAGGGGGATTTTAAGTCAACACTAAAGCAGGTGCCATGCACTTTTACAGCACCGCTTATGTCTCCACTCCTGGGTGTTTATGGCTAATAAAAGCTAAAACCTCCATTTTTCCCTCCATTTTCACCCCCCCTCCCAATCCCCCCATTGCTACATTGCTGCTGGGCAGAGTCCAGGCCTGTAAAATGAGGGGGTGAGCGTGTGTGTGAGGTGCTGAGATGACACCAGCTTCAACCTCAGGTAATGTCAATAAAAAATGAAAGGCAGCAGATCTTCCAGTATTTCTTATAATTAATGGCTAATATTCACACATTATTTTGGCATGTATGATGCTCTAAAGACATATTATCAAGAGTAAAGAAACCATATGCTTGTTATTGCATGTCAAACTGTCAGACCTCAACTCCTAATAACTGAGTCATTTTCGTTACGTGTAACTGCCAACTTTCACTGTTTTATGCTGTTGTGTATGCGCACTACAGAATCCTATTCATTCATTCATTTACTTGCAATATCTTCAACATGTATACAACTCTACATCAGGTGTAAAACCTCAAGAAGAAAGAAAGAGATGAAGAAAACAACACAAAAGTAAACAGATAATTAAAGTTTATTATTATAAATATTATGTTTTACTGCTGTTGGAACAAAACCTCGGATCTCCAAAATGGTCACTTTACAGGAGAAAGAAAAAAAAACTTTTTAATTTTTAATGTACGTCAGAGGAAGCAGACATCTTCTGCCTTCTGACCCAGAAGTAATTCTGGGTCATTTCTTTGGGTCTATTCATCATAATAATTATGCACACTGTAAAGGGCAACAGGCATTTTCAAACTATGCCAAAAAACTGAAAACTGAAAAACATGTATATAGTTATCTAGTGTGAAGAACAAAGGAAGTACTCACATGAAATGTTCACATGATCTCCTCCATCTGTTCTTGTTGTATCTGTGGGCTTTAATGTGTGTGTGTGAGTGTGTGTGTATGTGTGTGTGTGTGTGTGTGTATGTGTGCTTGTGTTAGTCTGTGTGTGGTGGTCCAACTGCATCACACAGCACAATAGAGATAAGTAATCTCATTGCAGCTACAAGAATGTTAGATTTGTCCTCTTTTCTCCCAGGAGGTCCTTGACCAGATGTCACTGTGACAGGTCTCAGATGGGGTTAAAATAGGAGCAGTGCGTGAGAACTGAAACAGGTATCTGCATATTGTACTCCTGAAAACTGACAGTATCCTACAGGAGAATGGAATGTTCTGTACTGTGATAGTTTGTCCTACCAATAACTGTCACTTTAGTGAAATGTAGTTAGTGATCAATCAGGTCTCTCTCCTTCTTAGATGTCCATTTCCCTGAGATGGCTTCTTTGGAATTTGCACAACTGGTGGTTTGGTCACAAGTAATTTCATTACTAGGGAGAAAAATTGTAAAGGAACACAAATTAAAGCTCAAACAGTCAAGAAAAAATGGGGTGCTATATTGTCTCACAAGTAGTGAAGAAAACTGGGGCCCTATGCTGTCTTGCAAGTAGTGAAGAAACCCTCAGCACATTTAGTCAGGGAAAAAACTGCACCATACTTCATTGCACCATAGGGACCTTACATTAGACATTAAAGTCATTGTTGCACCTTTGAGGGTACATTTACCAGGGTCTTACGTTGTCCTACAAGTCATGAAACTGGTACAACTCAGAAGTTGTGTAATCATATGTAAAGTTTTAAACACCACTCCTAAAATTGCATATTTTGTTCATTTTGTAAGTAAGAATATATTAACATATCGTCTACAGTTATCAAGCTTAAATATGACACTTTCTGCTAAATTTTGTGCACAATTTTGTATTTTTTTAAACATATTGGAAAATGTAAAATATATTTTTTTCCCAATATGTTAAATTTAGCATATAAAAATTAATTGTGCAGTAATATGTGGCAAAGTCTGTTCCCTATAGAGGATGTGTTCACTTATTTTTACTTAAAAAATCAGTAAAACCTACAATTTGACCAGGGCTGTGAAAACTTTTGTATATCACTGTTGGGTCTCAGCATAATAGATATAATAGTCTGATATAAGAAGCACTAAAAAGCTGGACTTGCACTACAAAACTTCCAGAAATATTTTTAAAAGCTGATTTAAAACTGAGTTTTTCTGACACTGACATCAGATTGTCAGGCAAAGATGAGTATCACACGCATACTTATATCCAATGACATGACTTACCATCTCACAGTACAACACTTGTATATGTTTTCAGTGGTAAATATCTTGCATCTGATGAAGGCTGTGCTGGCTGAAACATCACAACGATGTTAGTGTGATAATTAAATAAAACGTTTTCAGAAAGAGTCAGAGCTGTGCCTTCTTTGCTGCTCTGTGAGAGTCATAAAAATCAAACATGTTTGAACATATTAGGAGTCCTCTGATCACTAGATTATCTTGTTTACACTGATACACCATCAGATCTTCTGAGCCAGCAGTTGATTCTGATTAAGCTCAAAACATGGAAATTCACTACCAGTTGTACACGTTTCTCATAAGGAGCAAAAGCAGAGCTAAAATTAGGGTAAGGATCATGAGGAAAGGCTAAGAAATGTTTACTCTTTACTGGATTACTCACCTCAGGGCCACATGTGGAGAGCCCCTTCCATTATCTCTTGCTCTGATTTTCAGTTAGATAATGTAGATAGCATATGGCCGCCTACATGTTTGCTGATTTCACTTGGCCTAACCAATAGCAGGTGCTTTCTTGTGAAGTGTAGACTTCTGTGTTTGTTTGTTCACATCTGCAGGTTTCTTGGTCTTTTATCAGTGGGTGGTGCAGGTGAACAGCTGCATGGCAACAGCAGGACTGGCGGAATGCTCTGAAAAGAAAAAGCACCATATTTTTACCTTCCATATTCATACAAATCTCATCTCCTGCAGCTCCAGAACTGGCTAATGGTTCATTCTCACGAGGAGGAAAGAAGAATTTAAGAATCAAGGAAAAGCTTGATTCTTAGATGCATCGCGATGTGGATGTGAACGATTCTGAATCAATTCATAAATGTCAAAAATTGATTTTCTAAACATTTATTTTATATCGTAATGTTGACAGAACGCAACGGGCGGGACTTGGAAGTGGGTAAGTGCGGCGCCCGGACAGTCTGTGGCAGCACATAACAGCAACACAGCTGGATAAGTGAGAAATCCAACTGGCACCCTCTGCATTAAAAGCCAGGTTAGGTCAGGAGTTACAACACAAATGTTAAGAGGAGCCATTTTGTCCTTTTAACAAAACCAAACCATCTTGGGAGCCACAACATTTAATGTCCAGTATGTGCCCGGTATGTGTTAATGCCCTAAAGGCTAAAAAATATGAACGAAAGCACGGACTTACTTTGCTCTGCTTTAAGCTTCAGCCGCTGTCCTCCCGTCTCCATCAGAAAACTTTTCCTCAGAAGTAGAGCAGCTTATTGTAAAATGTCTCTCATCGTTCGGCTGTTTTACGAGGCTGAAGTCATTTCTTGTTCTCCAGCTTCTTCAAATTCTTGTTGGACTTACCACCTTAAGTTCTCCACCTTAAATTCTCCACTCTCTACAATGAGACCAAAACCGAAGTTATAAAATCACTGAATTAAACGGGCAGGACGGCTGTAACGTGTGCTGCGTGGACATCCATTACCACTGGATCTTATGTCACACTAACAGCGCATTTTATCGCAGATTAGTGGCAGCAGCATCTTAAACGAGCAGTGAGACTTCTAGATCACTTCCATTTGATTTATTAATAAAAGGTATTGGAAGTAAATGTATTATGGATCATTACAAATACTTTAAAACTAGAAAAAAAACTAAAAACTAAAAAAAAAAGTCCTCACACAATGAGAAAATAGAAATCCTGTATAGAAAAAAAAAGTGCATCAAGATGCATCAATAATCATTTTATAATCGCATCACAGCCCTCTGAATCATAATCAAATCGAATTGTGAGGTGCCTAAAGATTCCCACCCTATTTGTGAGCATGAAGTACTAGCCTGCATTAGTGCTGAATTTATTTCACCATCACCACTTGAGTGATTGAGTGATTTTTAGCCAAAATCGATACACAAAATCAGCCAATGACATTTTTGTATTTTTTTTTTATAATTTCCCATCCCTTTTTGTGTGCTCTTCCCTAAATGAAGCCAAGTAAAATATAAAAAAGACAGCATGGAATAAGTACTGTGCTACCATTGGCCAGGAATTTAGACTCACAAGGATGATAAGCTAATTCCAGTGAAGGAGGCTGGGGTTGTCAGAACATGGGTGGGAAAAAATACAATCTAGGCTATAGGCCGGTCATCAGTTCACTTCACACAGGTGGTTGCTTGAAATTTCAGACTACAGTATAGGGAAGTGCGCTGTACAGCCAAATACAGAGTTTCAGAAGTATTTAATCAAGAAGAATATTTCTTTGCAAACAACCTGCACATCTGTGCTACAATTAAATGCAAACTGTATTTATAGTGCCTACCTATTAAAAGCAGGCAAGCAGAAAGCAAACTGAGTGCAAATGTTCCAACTTGCCCCACGGATGGGGTTAATTGTAACAGACTGAGGGGGATGGTCATAACAGTCACTAAAAAGTGTGGCAAATTGATGCAAACACAATTACTTGAATACAGGTATATGTTGTGTGTTGTATGAGCTTTCTAACCAAGATAAATACAACTATTCGTATAATTTGCAAAATGAGGCTGTGTCAATGCAACACATGAACTTTTGACTACAAAGTGGAATAACAAATAACAACACAATAATCATAAAATATGGTTTATTTACGTTACATCTGTTGCATATTTGTGGATAAATCTGTGGATGAAAATCTAACTGATTGGATTTATATGGGGTATATGGACTGTTTTCATGGTTTGGTTTAAGAGGCCTAGTTATAGCACCATGTTAAATCTAACCCCGCCATGTGGAGGCTGTACTTTAGCCTGGCATGCTGGCTTTGAAACAGTGAAATTTTACAGCCACTAAGAGAGTGAATAAAAGAATACTTGTGCCAATTCTGCAAGTTATATGCAAAGTTCGGTAATCAAAAAGCATGAACAATGAAAAAAGTGTCAGGAAAAAATCTCAGGAAACATGAGTCTGATTGCTGTAAAAATTCTGAGATGAGTTTGCTTTGAGAAAACAAGAAAATGACCAGCATGTTCTGCTTGAACCCATCAAACTAAATAAAATGTTCCTGTTACATGTTTCCCCATGTGAGGTCATGCCCCACTCTCCTGTACAGCTAAAAGTCTTTAACATGAAAGTTGTACCTTGTCTGATTGTTAGATATGCCGTGTATGAAGAAGCCATTATTTTATGTCTATGTGAACAATATATAAGGAAATAAGGAGTTTGGTTGATCCAAAGCTATGCTTACATTTAAGACAACGTGTGACTGATTCAAGCTTTATCAAGGTCTTCCTTATAATGAAACTAACTCAGTGTAGAAATTAAATGTTCCATCAAACATGCTTGGAGAGATGGGGGTCAGTGACTCGAGATATTCGCATAGCATTTTTGCTGACTCTCGACTCAAGTTTGATTTGAGACTTAAGAATCTTGAGATTTCAGCTTAGGAAAAAGCACAAACAAAGCAGTTTCAATATAGCTTAAAATAATGAGCCTATCCCTATGGAACACTCTTCTGTCCGAAGGACAGAATGAAGTGATACATACAGTAAATGTAATGTTTAAAGGAGAGAGGCAAAACAAAATGACTAGCATGTACATGTTAGCTAGAAGAATAGTTAATTTAGCTGAAGATATCAGCTAATCTATCTGAAATATTCCTTGAAACATTCCTTACATTTGTCTAAAACTGCTGCTGGAACAGCTCTTTTGCTAGCTAGCATACTTCCCTACTAGAAAAAACAGCATATACCAGCATAGCTGGTCACCAGCAAAGCTAGCATATGTTGTGTTTTGAATGCTGGTATGCTGGTCAACCAGAGTGACCATGCTGGGTGACCAGCTAAGTCAGCACCAGATCAGCACAAGACCAGCATAAACCAGCATAGACCAGGTTAGACCAGCATGGAAATCGTACTGGACTGTGCCGTTGTTTTTCAGCGTTATTGCTATACAAACTACAGACTTGCCAACTACTTCAAGCTGTAATGCCTCTGTCCTTTAAACACTGCATTTACTACACATACAGAGCTTAATTTCTGCCCTTTAGATTGAAGGTTTTTATCTATCTATTTGGTTAATTTCTAATGAATTTGGGAGAACTGGTCAATCCTCTTATCTGTATATGTATCAATATTGACTCAGTCTTGGTGCACATGCTGCACTGATGCATAATTGACCTCACCTGCATCTGCAGCCACGACGGCTCCTTGGTGCACACGGAGAGGCGTGTTTATCTACAGAGGCATGCTCAAAATGACAAACAGCAGAAGAAATTACAAATGAGAAGGTAAAACACCTTCTGTTTACTCCATAATTCATTCAATTACCTGGAGTTTAGTTTATTTAACTTTTCATGATCTCCATCTCATTTTTTTGGATGCTTTACAGCAAATCACCCTAATGGCTTAACTGAGCTGAGAGAGGGTTGTGGTCCAGAATCCACTAACGGCTGTGTGTGTGTGTGTGTGTTGAGAGGGTGGGGAGTGGGTGGTGTCGTAAGGGTGAGCTAAGGGTTTGTCTATGTTAGTTCTTAGCTGTATTTATCTACAGTAGAGCACAATTAAAGTGGAAATCCCCATAAAGACACACACACACCGTGTGATGGTGGTTTGGTGGAAGAGAGAAATTACTCTAAAGCAGAGCCTGTTTGAATGAGTATATGTGCTTTACTAGTGTGTGTGTGTGTGTGTGTGTGTGTGTGTGTGTGTGTGTGTGTGTGTGTGTGTGTGTGTGTGTGTGTGTGTGTGTGAAAGGCACCATCTGCTCGGTGTGACAGTAATGAAGTGAGGGGAATTGTGGGACAAAAGCTCACTCTCATTGAGCTGAGCAGTGGGTGGCACTGCCATATTTCTCCTGCACTGACTCACATTACTTCACTCTGACACTGTGGTGGCATCCGTACTGCACCCAGTGAGTACAGGTACAAACTGTGTGTGTAACATTACACAAACATCACAATATGATTTGTATTTTGTTTTTTACACCATGATATCATACATTCTTGATACAGATGAAATGCCAGCATTTAGCTTTTTTATTTATTTAATGCTTCCAAGAACACCAGCAATTCCTTTGTTTGATATGCAAATGTTTTTCTTTTTTCTGTCTGCTATTCTCAGTAAGAGCATCTTGACAGTTACACAATCTTTCAGACTCATAATGCTGAGTTGTCTTCTCACAAAGGAAGGATGGACAGAAACACCTGTGGATGTTTTCAGATCTGTAGTAAGAGTGGACCTTGATTTTCTCCTCTGTCTCAAAGATGAAAGGTTTAAGTGCTGTTTACTACACTACATTAATTACACATGTTCAAAGAAGATCTCCAGCTGATGCAAAATTTCATTGCTTTAGAAAACTTGAATTTTAATTTGACGTGGAAATATTTTTTTTTCCTGGTAATAAAATGTCTTTGAGAAGGATTACAGATACACTGAAAATTCCAAAGTCAAGTATAAAAATGTTCTTAAAATCCCTCTGCCATTCAAAAAAGAACATCCAACAAGACTGGTGGAGCATCAGTTGTGAGGCCCATGCACTCTATGCCTAGAAAACTGTCTTCTAGAAGAAGAGCAGAACAAAATACTGGCCTAAATAAAACACTAAAGACTCACCTACATAAAGAAAAAAGACACTACGGCCCAATCCTATTTCATCTCTTGCCCTGTCCACCTACCACTAAGCCCTCCATATTGCACATTCACATCTAGGGTAAGGATGTCCTGATTTTTGTTGAAATAGAGGGGGAGGGCAAAGTGTTAGAGCTACATGACCCTTCAAGGTTTTTCAGAGGCACACTCCAAACTGAGCGTTATGAGGAAAAACAAAAAACATTTTCTTAGTTAAAAATGATGATAACCATTGTATTATTTTAATTTAATGTTGTTTCAATGTATTATGGTCCTTTTTCTTCAAGCAAGCAAAAAAATTAGCTAATGGTATGCCGATGTCTTGGAAGCCAACTAGCTAAATTTCCCATCCTACCTTAAATAGTCCAGCAGTACTAATGCCTGTGACACTCAAAAACACTAATGTTTCAGTGTATTTACTTGCCTTGCTTAAGTTTTCAGTTAATTACTGAGATGATTTTGAGTGATTTTGAGTTTTATTATTCCTAGTCGTTAGAATAGTCATAATCTGTACTGAATAAATGACTAAATTAACAGGATGTGTTAGATAAATGAGTGTCCCAAGACTCATTTTGAGCACTGTATGTATGTATGCATGAATATATATATAAATAAATATATATGCTGTACTTATTATTCCTAATATGTAAAAAAATCCTAATAAGTACAGAAGTGTGATAATATTTCTAAGGGGGCTTTCTTGTCACTATAACTACCTTTCCTGTAGGCACAACTGAGACAAGAAGCTGTCTTGGTTCCCAAAACATAATGAGCCTAGTTTGCATATCTTATCTGCCCCGTGGGTTGTGCTGTTGTTACTTGTGAAAAGGGGAACAATCTTGTTTGACTATTGAAGTGCTTTACAGTTGGAACACACTGCTTCAGTTAAATCACGCAGTCATTTGCAAGTGTTGATTGGAAGCATGCAAAGTGACTTTGAGACAGTGCTTATTACTGTAAGGAAAACTGTACATGATGTGCAGTAATGTATGCATTCCTTTTTGTGTGGTTGTATTTAATTTTTTCCTTGGAAGAGTTTTTAATCAGTTATTACACAGTTATTATATAGTTATGTAACTAGTTATATTTACATTATGATTGAAACATTTAACCATATTTTTCCCGTTGATTTCTATATTAAGAAACAAAAACATGGCCAAACTGTAACAGATGTTTGTCAGTAAACTACAACTGTACAGACAGTAACACCTACTCACAAATACAAATGTGGCATTAAAACAAAGTTTAAAATCTGAACTTTAGACACCATTTCTCTGCTTGTTTCAGTGAGCTATGTAAAGTAATTCTTTTGATATCACTGGCAATAATGGCTTCTAAGGGTCACTCCCCTGCCCACATCTCAAACTTCCTCAATAATTCTTCGCTATTAATTAGAAGTTAAGTTCTAATTGCATGTTGCTGATATTAACATGAGGCAGTGCTAAACTCTGCACACGCAGGGGTCTTAGGCATGCACTGTCAATGCTTAACAATCTCATGCATCTCGATCCTGCTTTCAGCTGCCGAGCGCTTTGTGTAGCTGGATTTGTCTTTCTCCTGCCCGTCATGCCTCTGTCCTCATGCAGACAGGCAACGGCAGCCTGTTAGAAGCCCTGAAGGAGCCTAGTTTGCATATTTTTCTCCTCATGCTTCTAGAGGTGCAGTGCTGCTTATTAGGCCTCTTCTGTTCCAAAGGGCCTTTTCTCTCCGCGACTCGAGACAGCGTCCTTCTCTTATAAGCTCAAGGATAAGGCTACTATTATGCAAATGATGAGCCCTGCTACTAATAGGGTCTTTACACCAAAGGTTTTAATTCCTTTTTTTCCCGCTCCAGTAAATGGGTAAAAGTTTTTGCTTTTTTTCGGTGCCCAAATAGGATAAATACATCAGCGATTTGCTCCAAGGGAGAGGTTTTTCAAGATGGTTGAGCTTGCGCACTGTATAGAGCCTGAATTTGGATTCTTTTCGGTTTGTTTAGGGGGACGTTTAGTAGGGCATTGCCTTGTTGCGACAAAGAGACAATGACCTCATTCATTCAATGTTGTTTTCAACAAGTGAGAGAGAATAGAGACCTAATATGATACAAGCAACATATTGTGGGCTTAGCCTGCTTATGCTTTTTGGTCACGATAACCAGCTATTGCATGTTTTAATGTACTATAGAGTTTGTCAATTTTGGTTTTAGTCTGAGACTAACATTGAAAAGTGAATAGAATGGTGAGCACGACCACTCGTTCACAGTCAGTGATGCATCACAATGCCATATATTCACATTTATTTTTTAAAATTGTAGTCATAAACATCCACTCATCCACTCTTGATACCGCCTGATGGTTAAAGTCAAGCTGAAATCAAAACTTTTTCTTTTTTTACCTTGCAGGTTTCTGGCCCTGGATTTAGTTTAGAAAAGCACACACACTACTTAAAATAGATCATTTAAGTTGGATCTTTTAAGGGGAGAAATAATACAGAAAACCAGGACAAATGTTTCAGTGCCGTACAGCCTTGTTCAGTGCATGGTGCAGTCCCTAGCCCTGATCATATTAAGCATAATTATCATATCATGTCATTTAAAAGACAACATTTCTTTCTGGAATCATCCATCAGTTTTATTGTGTCACTATGCATCAGCAAGTGGGGAAATAACATTAACCCGTAATGTCATGCTTAATCTCCTCCTCCAACCACCCCTGCCTGTCATTAAGGGAAAATGCTTAGCTCAATCAGAGACCTTCCTTCATACACTCAGTGATACATTACACAGTGAATCTCTCCAATCTACTCAGACTTAATAACAGAGATGTTATAGAATTTCAAGTCATTTCTAGCAGGGAAATTAATACCAATTATTGTGGTAAACTTTGTAGTCCATATAAACAGTGAAATGCATCACTGCACTGGCTTATTCATATTTGCAGACATTAGTAAGAAAGCTGATGTATTTCTTCTCCTCATCCATTAAGTGGTTTAACTGCTGCAGATCCACTTTGTTTACTACATAAACACAGCCTTTGGCTGAGGAAAAACAGAAAGTAACTGAAAACATGTAGGAAAGCACTCTGCTGTTGGAAACATCACTATAACAAAAACTCATAAATAAGAGAAAAAATAATACATTTTACACCGTAAAAGGGCGTATCATTTTAATGTCTAGAAGTGAGTAAACTGGCTTTAAAATGTCAAGTTCATTGAAAATCACTTCTGGTTTAAACTAGTTTGTATTGTGGTCTGTATAGTTACTAAATAATAAGCCTTAGCTTGGGATTTTAAAGGGTTAAATTAAGATTAAAGTTCTGTAAAATCACAGATTTCCAGTTTTCCAGTGTGTCATATACACAACAGAGTAAATAGTGTACATTTATGTGTGTGTAAACTGTATACCTTAACATATACACATGTACGTGAATAGTTTCAATGGTAAACCATGATTATCAGAGCTAGGTCTTCAGTTCAGGCCATAAATATCTCCTTACTTTTATGACTATGTTTATATCTTCTAGCGCCAATACGGAGTTTGTAATAATATGTTAGCTCTACACTAGAGCTAATGCATTGTTTTTGGCCAGTCTTGATCAAATATGAATTTCTAAGCTTATAATCTTTTAAAAAAAATTTTTTATGTAAAGCGTCCTTGGGTTTGTGAAAGGCGCAATATAAACTTACCTTCTTCTTCTTCTTCTTCTTCTTCTTATTATTATTATTATTATTATTATTATTATTATTATTATTATTATTATTATTATAATAAAAGACATGCTTCATTTGAAACTCAGGACAGACAACGACACTTATTTTACTTGGTATTTTACAGTGACATTATAAAGAGCTCTGGAAAAGAGCAGCCAACAGAGTTTTTCATTTTTAACAATTGACTCAACAGCTTATATTCTGTCAGTGACATATCCAAAATATAACAAGCATGATGATTACATTAAACAAAAATGAACTAAAAATGACTGACTTGCATTGTATGTTTATTACTTATTTATCCGAGTAGGCTGTCCCTAGAAGGCCCTGAGGGTCCAGTTGAGTAGTATACAGTGTCATATCTCAAGGTATACATAACATCTGCTGAACATTTCTGAAATAACAATGATAAACACCTTTGTATCAAGTAAATTCAGGGCACACCCTCGCACACAACGTACTGGAGCACATTCACAACCATGATGAGGCTGTATTTGTTATCCTGTGAGCAGGCTGGCAGGGCAGTGTGGATGTGGCAGGCAGGTTTGCTCTTGTCTCCTGAAAGTGGAGCTGTTGTGGAGTGCAGTGGAGCTTCTCCTGCCTGCGTGCCTTCAGTAGAGCTACTAACTCCCTTACATTCCTCTCTAGAGTGTGTAGCTGCAGGGGAGACTCCTGCCCCAGAGAGCACCTCATTACTCCATCAATTAATGCTGCACATTATCAGTGCCCTACATACTACTGTACAGTGATAAATTATTAATGAGACAATATTGTTACAAATCATTGTGGAGAGAGATTAGAAAATGCTCTTCTTTTCCTTTGGATGAACGGGTTTGGAGTGATAAGGCTGTGTGTGTGTGTGTGTGTGTGTGTGTGTGTGTGTGTGTGTTCAGGCATATGTTTGTTTTCATACATTTTGGACAAAAATATCCTGAAAACCAGAGAAAAACAATGACAGTCTACAAAGCCAAACAATAAGATGCCTCTTTACAAAAGCTCAAATAATCTTTTTATACTGAAAGGATAAAACTCTTAGGCTTAAGCTTAAGCTTCTGTGCAGCTCTTCATACAGCATTTGTTGATTTTAAATGTGCTTTATAAAACTTGAAATTGCTAATTTTTTTGTTATTAAATTGACAGGTTAAACACATCATGCTCCACTCTTGCTACAGATATGAAAAATCCACAGGTGTTTCTTTTCTTTCTTCCACTGTGAGATGACAAGTCAACACTGTGAGTCTGAAAGGATGTGTAGGTGTTAGTGAGAAAATTGATAATCAAACAAAGAAGCTGCTGATGTTCTCAGAACAGTACACTGACCACCCCACATGAATACATTTGAGATATCTTGTGTCATTAGAAGCACGAAACGCATCCAGCTTCTAAGACTGAACTTTGGAAGTGTGAAAAAATATCTCTATTAAAAAAAAAACAAAACTGAAAGCAAGTCTGCTAAAAACAATGAAAGCTGTAATAAAGGCAGAGTGGGCACACTAAATATTGATATTATGTTTAGTTGTTATGTTTAGTTGTTTTTTGTAATTTTTGATGTTTTCTGCTTTTTTCATGACCCTGAGAAATGAATGACTTGTATTTAATGGCTGTAATAAAAGTGATACTATGAATAAAACCTTTGTTAGAATCATTGCTGTTTCCTGTGTATATATAGCCCACTCCCAATGTATATTGTGAAAAAAAACATCAAGGTTACATAACATATATATTGCTTTTGTCTGAAGAAAAACTTCTCCAAAATGGTAACTTTACAGAAGAAGGAAAAAACCTACTTTACTTTTAAAGTTACATTTTTCCCAGTCATTTCAATTTCTTTTGGTCCGTTCATCATGAAATTTACACACAGTGTAAAGAACAACAGGCATTTTCAAATTATATCAAAAACTGAAAAATGTCCATTTTTACAAAAGCATAAAAACAACAATAATGGCGATACAGTGACAATATATTTAATACTTGTAGGTCTACACATAGAATAAAATATATACTACATATAAGAGACCCGGCGTCCTGACACTGTATGAAAATAAATGTGTGTGTGTGTATCTGTGTGCATGTAGGAGTGTGAGCGCCCAAGGCTCTATATAAGCGTGACTAATAAAAAGAACAGTTCAGTGCACTTAAAAACCTAAACCCTTAATCACATTCTCTGTGGCTCTTGTACCCCTCTGTCCCTCCTGCCATCCGTCTGTCCTTCATCGTCATCCCTCCTTTCGGGCAGACAGGCGTTCTCTCCTCTGCGTGGCTGTGGAAGAGCCTCCTGCGTGATGCATTCTGACAGCTTTGTCAAGCGTTAGATGGAGCTGCTGGCTAGCCCTGCTACCTGCACTACTGCTCCAATATCTGCCCAAATCAGGGCGACAAGAGCCAGGAGAACAGCCACATCACTTCTGCTTCTTCTCTCTCACTCTGTTCTCCCTCACTTTCTCCATCAGTCCTTCACCATGTCTGTCCTCTCTGCTTTTTCCTCTCTGTCTTTGCTCCCCTCCCCCTGTGTCTGTCTCTCAGCGTTCTGTCTGAGAAGTTTACTCATGTTTTGAAGGAGTGAGAAGCAACTCTTTTATACTTTGATCCTTTAGACGAGTGGGATGATTTTTTTTTCTTACCTGCCGAATTAGTGCACAAATCAATCTGCTAAGATGTGTTGTTCTTCACGCAGACAAAACATTTTCAATGATTGATTTATTAGTTAGCTCATATTTTTAATAAATGTTTCATCAATGAGCTTTTCTTGCCAGAACCTGCCTTGTTTTTTTGCGGAAGACAGTGAAAGAAGCAAAAAAGAAAAAAGGAAAAAAAGTGTGACCCATAGGCCAAATCTGACCCTTGAGAATGTTGGATTTGGCCCGCAAGGCAGCTACATTCACCAAGGCATTTACATCTCACCAGATGAGAGAACAAATGCATATTTATACTATACATAACTTCTAAATTGTTGTTTGAAAAAGGTTTTGACCCTTAGCTCACCACAAACATTGCACTTTAGGCCCCTCTGATCTCCAGAGTGTAAAAACTCCTGATACATTATACACACCAACACAACACACTACCATCACTCCTATGCTGAGAATGGTCTACCACCAAATACCTGGTCAGCAGTGGTGGTCCTTCTCCATTGATGTGCAGGGTAGAGGGGGGATGATAAATCATACAGCATCAGTGGGGCTACAGTCAGCAACTGTACACCTATAAAGCACACTTATAGGTATGTCTTATAAACTGGCCTTTGCATGCACGTGCAAGATGGGTGGACCAAATAACCTGGATACATAATGTGTACTGGATTCTAGATGTTTGTAAAAGTAAAAGGTGAGAGGTTCAAAGAATCGAGAAGCAAAGCGTTAAAGAAAGAGAAGAAGAAAAGAAATAAGTGCCAAACATAAACAGGTCGCCATGTTTATTTTGTTGTCTCAAGATGATCTTGTCTGTGTCAGGCTGATGTTGCTTTGAATATGACTGCTTGAACGACTCTCGCAGGCATGCATTACACATTATTTGACATCTCTTGTTCCCTTGTGTGACGGCATCCAATTACGGCGATCTGTGTTTGATAAGAGAAGAGTTATGTGCTCTACAGTAGCGGCCCTGCTGCGTGAAAGACTGTGAAAGATGTAATATGCGCTGACTGACAGGTACCTGTGGGGCGAGGGGATCCAGGTACACTCCGGCTCTGTTTGTGTGGATGCCTGATCAGTCCTGACAGCTGGAGACACACAGCCCCCAGTGTCTGGCAGAGTTACACACACAGTTACGCTGAATGTCAAAGAGAGAGCAAAACAAGGCAGAAAGAGAAATTCTCATCTCCGAGCTGTTGCATGAGCAGTGTATTAGCAGTGGTGAACTTGGCCAGACTTGGATAAGGTTGTCATTGTCATCTCATGAAATCACAACTCATGTAAAGTTTTAGTAGTTTCAAAGAATAGTTCATAAATAGAGTGGCCATCTTGAAAACACTGGAGGCCGAAAGAAAGCAGTATAAAAGGACATTAATATTAATTAACTTATGAAATTAGAAATACATTTTTTAAAACTATCCATTTTTAAAGAAAATATAATCTCATACAATTCCAGAAGCAAGACTAAGATGGCATATGTTTTCAAAAAGCTAATTACAGACTCATATAGTGTAAAAAATGTGTGCATCTTACAGTAAACAAACTGACAGCACAGTTCCAATGCATTTACAGTAATTGTTCTGTAACATGACCTTAATACTGGTTTACAGACTAATACTGTAATTATGTAATACAGTAGGTCAGTGTAGCTAATGATTAGCTGATAAAAGTATAGTAAATACTGGCAGTAGTCTTTTCAGCTATGTACTGTAAATTTAACTATTAACAAATCTTACATATCATTGAATTTTTGCTATTTACAGCCTTTTAAAGCTGAGCACATTATAAAATAAACAAAACTCATTGGCAGACACTAATAAAATCTTCTCCAGTGCTACAATATTCAAAGAGAATTAGCTCAGGACTGAACAAATTGACAGTCACTTTCCCCAATATAACAAATAATTACTGTAAAGTCTCACGATAACCCCTTTAACAAGATGCTTTTTCTGAACGCACCATTGTAAATGCAATCTTTATTTGAAATGCTATATTAAGGAATATAGTATCGCAGTACTTTCACTGTAAATTAAGGATAACAGTTCTAGTACAGTATATACTACAGTATAGTTCTAGTACAAATCTAAAGAAACAAGCATGTTTCGATTTATTTGGGGTAAGGGGGGACACTGACTTGTTTTGGTGAAATTAGGTTTTCTGCCAAACTTTTTCCAAGGTTAACAGATGGTGATTTGGGTGAAAGCCGTTTCACATTTGCAGAAGCCTGCAGCAAAGCCATATACCCAGAAGTACACAGGCAGCATAATTTACAACTGATACATCAAGTTCCATCATTGCTATATCATAATACCTTTTTTTGGCTTTTTTCATTGTAATTTGAATGTGTACATTGTTTTCCTTGTCCTGTAAACTTATCATGCCGGACATATTTTTCCTTACAGCTGTGATGATACGGTTATGGGTGAATGTGCTGCAGGTGTTGTTAAAGTCTCAGCTAAATAGTGTAGATTTGATTTATTTATTGAAAAGTGGAAGAACTGCTCTGGGGCCTATCAGTGATGACACTCATTAGAATTTAATACCACTGAGATGTGCCAAATCCTGTGCTGGAGCAGAGTTCAAATGAGCAAGTGTTAGATCAGATTCCCTCCAGCATCTTTTCTGTATCACACATTTGTCTGTAGAATCTTGTCAGAGATGGAGTGATGTCAGGAGAGACCGGTCTCTTCATTTAATTAAGATACTAACAACATTAATGCTGCTCAAGCTAATTTAGTGGTTACGGAGTTGATCTGAGATGATGAATTGTATATATAGCTGTGTGTGGTAAGTGCTAAAGGGAAGGATGATACACACTTTACATCATCATTCCTTACTTGCTTTGAATTAAATAAATTATCACTTTATGTTGAATTAAATTCAGATCATACAACAAATTTTTCTTTTGTGTTACTACTGCGAGCATACTCCAAATGTCGTTTTTGACTGTGTGCAGTTCTACCTGTGTACTATATTTGATGTGACAGGTCCCAAGGCCTTGACGAGGGCTCATCACATGCATCACACACATCCTTGCACTGAAGGGCCAAGAGCTTCCAGAGGGAAGTGCAGTCTGCAGTCACACTGGAGCTTCCATGTGCTCATTTTTTTCCCATTTCTTGTGAAAACAAAAAAGTAGAGGAAGAGACATGAGGTACTGAAACACTATAATTGAGGATGAAAGATAACAATTATTTCAGTACAAAAGCACGCGAGTATTAATTAAATTATGCAATTAGAAATTGTATATGTACATAATCTGGCAGCTTGCTTCCTGAGCTTAACAGACCTTTCATAGTCAGATGTTTAGAAGTTGGTCAGAGCACATGGATAAGAGATTAAATGTAAACCTTGACTAAACATGATGATTAGTGGTAAAGTACCACTTGTTAGTGATATCAGTCATAAACAGTGCATGTCCAAAGGTTTCCAGACAGCCCTTCTATTTTAAGGTGTATCCACTGCTGAAACAGGTGTGCAGTTGTACATAAACACCCTGTGCACTCTCAATAGAAAACCATTGTCAATAGAATTGGAGGTCCTGGAGTAGCCAAACACAAAGGTAACTGTCACCAGTGCCAACTGTTGATTACAGGGGTATAAAACTCCAAAGGACTGGGCTGTGGAACCGTGGAACTGTAATCTCTGGAGTGATGGAGCTCCATCCAGTATCTCTAGGAAGTTCTGGAGTAGACTTTGTGATTCAGAGCTAATTATCCAGCATCAGTGCCTGATATCACTAATGCTTTTGTGGTTGGGTGCAATCAAATCCTCACAGAAATGTTCCAACAGCTAGTGTAAAGCCTTCCCAGAAAAACAGAGATTGCTACTGTTACAAAGGGGGATCAAACACCCTAATATATATATATGATTTCAGAAGATATGCTGGATGAGCTGGTGTCTTCATTTAGATCATGTGTGATGGTATAGATGATAAGCATCTCTATTGTCTATTTTTCAATTGTCATGGTGGCACATTCAAGAGTAACAGACCTTAGAAAATGAACTTAGCAGAGTTTGCAGTCTGAGGCTAAACCCAGTGAAGCCCAGGATCAATACAAATACTGACACTGTTCATGAACAGATTTACATAGACATGTTATTAACATGACATGAAAGTTTCAGTCAGTGGCCTAATTGCATCACTTAGCCACTCAATCTGTTATACCATTCATTTTGCTTATTTTACTGCCACCAACATTCTCACTGCAACTCTGTTCTGAGGAGCTTTGTAAAAGCTTTGCTTTCACTTGACAGAGGAAGTAGCATTTAGAGATTATTAAAATTGGCTATGAGGTGTGTCAGTCATAATTTTGCAAACCATCAATTGCTATGAGGTGACCCTCCACAAAGTCTGGAGTTTTCATGAAGAGCAATGCACAAAACAACAATTTGTGCTGTCATCAGTTTTCATTTTAATAGGTCCATGGGAATGGGAAACGGGAAAATCTATAATCTGTACACAGTGTTTTTGAAAGGCTGTGGGGAAAGGTCTGGGCCTGGTTTCTGAGACTGACACGCCACAGTGCAGAGTAAGCCTTGAAGGTTCATGGAAAGCATTCATGAGAAAAATCTCCTGAAAGGGCACAGAAAGAGAGAGAGGTTTAAGGTTATGTTCGTGCACCACTGATAACACTCATAACATTCATCCCTCTGGCCATTATTTGACAAACAGCCAAAAGGGTGTGGAATCTAGTTTTTTTGTCTATGTGTGTGTGTGTCTGTGTGTGTGTGTGTGTGTGTGTGTGTGTCTATGTGTATGTGTGTGTGTGTGTGTGTGTGTGTGTGTGTCTGTGAGTTTGTGTATCCTTGTTATACGGTAGAGAGTTCAAAGTGCTTTACATATAACAGCAGAGTGCTGTGATGTGCTGTGGTGTCAAGAAGCCTGGCTGTTACTGGTAAGAAAGAGCGGGTCTGTTTAATAGGTGTCTGTCTGTTAAAATGAATATCTTGGGGGTAAATAGTTCTTGCAGAGTAAAGGATTTTTCCCAGAGATAGATGACCTTATGTAAAAATCCCCAGGGCAGTATCTGTCATCTGTCATTGCTATTTATTTAAATTTTTTTATCATTTTATCTGAATACCTGGTTCACTTTAAATGCTGCCTGTCCTCTGGCATCATGAGAGCTTTTTTGAGCTTGTCAGTATATTTATGGTAAAATGAAAGAAAAATACAGGGAACGTTTTTGAGGTTTTGAGGTGTGGATATTTGAGTAATTGACAGATTTAATTAAAAAGACACTCATTGATAAATCAGTTAATCAATCCATCCCAGTGAAATAACTGCACTACAAAAGGTTCCGGCAGCCTGCTGAGCATCAACCATATAACTGAAGGAAGGAAAAACCTGCAATCTTTATGATGCACATTCCAAGGAATTGTAAATAATCTATTGTATAATAGAATAATCTATTGCACTTGAAGCAATTATTACAATTTTAGCTTGATGATGGTGGGAGAAGCATATAAAGTATCACAGACCTAAATGGAACTATGCTTGATGGACAGATAAAACATGCAATCATTGCTTCACTACAGCATAGTCACTTGTGTTATCTTTACAGCACTTCTGCAATCTGGTTGGGAGAATGTCGGCAAACTAATTAGGGGTGAATCTCGCTCAGCCATAAAGATAAGCTGAGCTCATAATTTATTTTACACTTCTTTTACTAAACTTTAGGCATAGTTTAAATGCGTTAATATTAGGTCTGAAAAATCTGTCTAATCTCCTAAAAATAAGATGTCTTGTTTCTGTAACCATAATATATCAGATAGTTCACTTTTATCCCTTTAATAGTCTTGTACGACTGTTGTCAATCGCACAACTGCAACTTCTTTACCCTTTGTTTTTACACATTTGTCATAAGGCGCTCTGCTTCCTCTCCAAATCCAGACTTTGACACTTGCTTGTGTGGAGGACTAACATAGGCATTCCTTTAAACAGAGATCTTTCACAGGCAAAAAAAAGTCCCTGTAGGACATCTGTCTCTCACCATGCCCCTAGTGTGACTCCAGTGGAGTCCAAGTTCATTTAAATAAGACATTGACCCACATATGAAAAGTCCTTTGAAAGTTAGGCCTTCAAAAGCTTCTGGACTTGTTAGCTCTACCAGGTCCTCTTCACCATGACAAAGATCATGAGCTGTGCACCAACTAGCCTATGATTGCAAAATAAATAAATAAATAATAAAAATCCACATCCATTCTAAACATTCAGTATACTGTTGTGGTCAGAACAAAAGGTTGTGTCTCCAAAAAAGAAATATTACAAGAGAAGGAAAAATGTAAATAGAAGTTAATATAAGATTTTATTCCACATCGTTTTTCACCATTTTTGTTTGATTTCATATGAAACTTTGACACAATGTGACAATAATGAGGGTATGGATTATTATCCTCCCTGTTCATTTGAATAGCTGGTTACCATAAGGCCTACCGGCTCTACCTGCACTTTAAGTAAAGGGCTCTTTTAGAGAACATAGCAGATCTACCTTTGGCCACATCAGATCTACTTTTGGTGTCCTATAGAACAAAGGTCTTGGAATCCAGACCTTGTACCCAGCTTTTAGCCCTGGATTTTGCACTCACTAGTAAGTATGACACTAGCAAGATTCATCAACAGGTTACCAGTTACAAAATACAGGATCAGAAACTGAATTCAAATGGGATAAGTTAATGTGAAGAACCTTCCTCATTATGTAGGTTCTACACTCGTTCCAAGTTTTTCCTAGAATGTATGTCCAGGCCCAGAACCATTTAGTCAGCTTTATTTATTGATAAAAGTATCAAATCAGAGCTTATTTGAATTTAACCAGTCAGTCCACTCTTGGCAAATAGTGACAGTCCATCACAGGAATCTGAGAAAAACCTTCCATGGTCCATGTTCAAAGATGCTTACATCATGCCCACAGCACACATCCAAAATGCACAGAGCAATTTGCTTTGCAACATGTCACAGGAGAGGCACATTGTGAGAGTCAACAAGCGCTCCTTCAACCACAGCCATGACAGCATTGTGAGAGCCGTGGGAGGTCACGCAGTCATCAGGGGCGGTCTGCCGGCCGGCCCGCCCCCAGAGCGCTGCCCTAGGTGCCGCTGCTGAGGTTGGAGGCACAGACAGATGGGCTTGGCAGCAGAACAACAGAGAGGCCCCCCGCCCTGATCTGCCCGCGAGGAGGACCACTCTAAAGTTCGCCTCTATTAAATGTCAATTACGTGACACAGACTGCACGGATGGTGGGCAGCCAACAAATGCTTCCCTGACCCTTGAAGGCCAAGCTCATGTGAAAGACACCAGCATAACAGAAGACAATGGCAAGCTGAAGTTACAGAGGCAAACAATAAGTTTGCATGCTGAAATCTGAAGAAAACCTTCAATCTAAAACTACTGTATTACTGATGTTCATACATACTCATAGAATTTCAGCGTTTTTGGGTGTGTGATCAGATATGCTAAGTCATATGTGAAATAGGGCATGGCTAATGCTAATGCTAATGATACTTATGCACATTTACCACCTTATGTTTGTGCACTTCAGCTCATTCAATACAACATTTTGTGAACATGTGCTAAAATTCTGACTGCACAGTTTTAGCATATTTTTTAAGCACATACAGCATTAGCATGTTTCGTTGGATATTTGTGCTGTGGCTGGGATGGCTGTGGACAGAGCAGATGGTGCAGGAACATCAGGGGGCACACCTCCCATTGGGTCTTTATGGATGCCTATATCACAATTCTGCTCACTCCAAACTCTATAAATACTAAACCTCCCAGAGTCTTTGTGGAGGACAGTCTGGACTGGCATGCTGGAAGTTTAGAAGGAAGCAGAACTGCATGTCACTGGTCGTATTGCAAGTATGATTTGAATATAATTTGAAGTAGATCTGAAATCCCAAAAGGCAGCTTGGAACACTTGAGCTATGTTAACACCTGTTCACTTCTTATAGCCAGTCAGGTCGGACCAGGAACATCACAGATTAGCAAATGTGAATAAATCAATTCATCAAAAGATACAAAGACAAGGTACAAAGAAACAAAGTACAAAGAAACCACAACTTAAACACATATCATTCTCAATTAAAAGTAGAACTATGGAGAAAAATATACTTGAGTGAAAGTATCTAAAGTGTATAAAGAACAAAAAAACTAAAGTAAATAAGTTAAAAGATAAATTAAGTTTTCTTTGTTTGGTGGTGTGCGATGCTGTTTGGCAATAAGTTACATTTATATAGCACCTTTCACAAACCCAAGGTCGCTTCACATAGCATGAGGGAAAGAAAACTACTCAGTGGAAAGGCTTATTAGTCAGAAAAGAATTATTAGTCAGTAACTACAGGTATTTCATTACTAACTAATGGAGCTTTTTAGCTTATAGGAGTGTGTCATAAAACTGAAAAAAAAAAACATCGCTTGTTAAAGGTTTAAAAAAATAATAATTCAAATAATGAGTAAAAGCACAATCATTCCGGTTTGGTAACAAGAAATCATCCAAAATAATACTTACATGTAGAAATAGAATATATTTCCTCAAATAAACATATTTCCTTAAATAAATATTTAAGTATTTATCCCACAGAGTTAATAATAAAGGTGCCAAAAAGGATTTCCTTGAAGTGAAGCCACAGAAGAACCACTTTTGGTTCCCTAAAAACCTTTGAGTACTTGGCTCTTTAAAAAACCATGCTTATACATGAGTGCAAGCGTGAAGAACCTTTTTAAAAGTTTAACAGAAAGGCTCTAAGCCAATCATACATCCAAGATATTTAGGAACTTTTACTTATTGACCAAGTCAATACTACTCAATATTACTTATTGACCAAGTTTTAGAATGAATCAAACCATTATTTATGATAGAAAAAATAGTAAACTAATCAGTTTTGAAACAACATCAAAATGAATCAAAGTGAAGGTCATGCATGGAGGAGAGAAGGAATGTGAGCGTGCAGTGGTGGGTGGATGGGTGTGTAAGGAGAACATATGTGTATATGCAGGAGAGAGCATGTGCCTATGTCTGAGAAGCACAACATAGGAGAAAGAAAAAGAGGGCCATCTGTCTCATATGTCCCCTTTCTCTCTGATAAAGGGGGTCCAGGGCAGGGCACTGAGGGCCAGCGTGAGTGAGGCGTGATGATAACACTGACACTATCACTCCGTTCTGCTCGCTGCACTGAGCTCTCCGAATCCGTCCTTGTTGCATTTTTCCTCTGTTTTTTTTCCAGTCAAGAGCCTCCAGTTTACCAATGCATCTCTCTGACAGTGGCGGCTTAAAATAGAAAACAAATGACCCATTTCTTCCCATTTGTACTGACCCTGCTTTAAGCCTGAGAGAAAATGCTGGCACGACCGTTGGTGAAGGCCTACCACATAAAGTGAGTCTTTAGGGACCCAATGTCATGATTTCAGTGCTAAATACAACTGCGTCAGCAGAGGTAAAGGCAATGCAAAGCTTTCTTTCCCTCTCTCTGTCTCCCACATCTGTTGCCTACAGATGGAGCAGAGTGTGAGAATATAGACAGAGAATTTTACTGACTATCTAGCAGGTAAAACAAGTTCAGGGGCAAAAGAAACAAAGACTTCAGGAGTAGGACGGTGCACCACTGATGTTAAAACATAATTCAAGTTCTGCCCTTTTTGTCCCAAAGGGGCTTGTGATACTCTCATATGTTTAAGTCATTTAAAGAGTGCTGATGACTGGGACTAGTATTATAATTATAAAATGGGACAAACCAGCACCACTCTAAAACATGAAGTGTTCAGCCTACTCAAAAAGCAATGGTTCACATGGATCAGTTTCACATGGATCACATTGATCACTATTTGCATTCATTTTAATTAGATGTAACATTTAGCTTCTACACATCTCACAATGTTATCCAATAAAACCATACCACTGCATCAGGTTATAGATGCAGGTAAATGTAGAGTTAGGATGGCTCTTATTGGAATAGTTTGGTGTGTTTACCCAGACAGAGGATCAAACTCCCAATTTACCTCATGAAAGGCAGTAATGTTACCCTCTAGGCTATATCAAGCTCTGTTTAGTTGAAGACCAACACAAAAATGTGGCTATTTCTGCTCTTTGATCTGCTTTTATCGGTTAATAATACAGCAATATTTATATGCTGCTGTTCAATTCAAGGACTTGAATTATTCCATTCTGATAATAAGCACTTCCTGATCTGAACTGCAGTCTAACTAACATCTCACTCAAAAACAACAGGGGAAGCCTTGTGCATCTTTTATACAGTGGTAGAAAGCACAGTAGTGTACAATGAACTCAGATTCTACAGACTCAAATTGCTAGAGTAAATTTACCAGTATGAATGTACATGCAGTGTAACTTCTCTAGTAGCAGATTTAAACAAGCTGCTTTCTTTTCTGGGACCTAGAGCTGGGCTCATCTGGTTTGTGTGGCTAACGAATGCCAAAAAAAGGCAAATATTTTTGACATCATTCTGCATTTTAATATAATATCCCAAAATTTTAACCCCTTAAAAGACCAGGGCCTCTCAACAGGCCAAGAGGTTCATTACACACTTTGATAACCTAAGAATAGCTCACCCAGTTTGAACTGAAGTCCCTGTAATTACTGAATAATGAGCCTTCATATGTCATAATGAGATTTTATGGGGTAAAGTAAAGCAAATGAAAAGATTATTGCTTCTGTTATCAATTGCATTAGTTTTAACCCCTAAAATGGCCAGAGCCTTCAGTTTTACTGAATAAACCGGCTAATTTGCTCAATAGTCCATGTAGGTACTAATTAATAAGCCTTAGTATGTCATAAGTCTGGGAACACATCTGACGTGATAAAATATTATATACAGTTCCTTGAGTGGAACATCATTTTGTTTTATTAATTACAACCTCAGGAGTTTTTAGGTTGTGCAGTGTCTACCATGGACCATGAGCGAGGAGCTCTGGTCTGGATGCTGTCCATCTAGTCTTGGCCTCTAGGTCTCCCAGAGGTTTGTTCTCGTTGATCCTTCACTAGCCATATTGTGGCTCTGTGGGATGTCAAATGCCAACAGCTGGTCTACTCCATTGTTTCAGACTCTATATTAACAAGTTCCTTCAGCAACAGCAGTCAGAGCTCAGAGCTGTCAGAGAGTCTGTGCATAATGTGTCCTAATTGGTTCACCAAAAAAGCAGCACAATTCTATCCTTTACCAGGGATTGACCAACACATTTGCTACCCAAAGTTTGCTTCTTTAGTTTTGTACCACAACAACTAAGCTATTATAACAGATGCTCAAAAATGATTTGGGTTAAGGTTAATTTTAGGGTTAGGATTAGGCCCAGTTTTAGCGTTAGAAAAAATGTGGGGGAATTTTATAAAGATTTTGTTGAGTGTAAAACTTCTAAAGCAGAGCAGAAAAAACATGTTACTGTAACAAGATTTAACTCCAAGTAATTGTGGACCATTTCTCTTGACCATCCATTTCTCTTGACCATCCATTTCTCTTGGCATTTTCAAATTGTATGAACAAATAAAGACATTTGCGTTCTGAAGTTTTGATCTGACCGCTATGACATCTTGGTGTTTTGCTTGTATAATTCAAATGTTTATTTGTTGTCATTCCATATGTTCAATTTACAAAGGACACACTTGATCATTCAGGAAGATAAGCTCATCTGGGAGCCTCCCTGCAGACTGGGTAAGGGGTAACAAACTCAAATATATTGATTTGGACTGTAAAAAACACTCTGTGCCCTGTGTTTTCACCAGTTGGTAAAGCAGATTGTGCATCTGTGTCTGTTTTTGTGTAGATCCTAATCCTAAGGCCAAACTCTGTAGGTAGCACCATGTTAAGCTTCAACCATTTCTCTTAGAGCTTTGCTCAGGAATAGTGAACATGTTGTGTGTATTATTCATATTTAGCTTTATTGTAGATTTATTTTGTCATTTAATAACTTACTTTAAATTTCCAGACATAATGTCTTTTGACTTTGTACTAATACATATGAACAAAAAGATATGTATTCATAGCATAAATATGTAAAAAAAATCAGACAGTATATTTATATCAAGTTCTAGATGCCTCAAAAATGCTAGAAGAAGTTCTTGTGTAAGTTGCACCTGGTGTCATTACAAAAGATATTGCCCATAGTTAAGGAAGATTTCATGCAACAGTTAGCAATCATGGAGAAGGTAAAGGAGCATACTAAAGATCTCAGAGGCAACATTATTAGACAACTCTCTACAGTGCCATAGCAGAGACTTTCAACATCCCTGTCTGTACAATTAAGTTTGATAATATTGCAGCATTCACTGCTATTAAAAGAGACACCGAGTTGTGGTGCCTTATTATCCAGCTGTTGTTCAGCTATGCTGAACATAAGCAAACTATTCTCTAACACAACATTCACTACCTCAACTCACATCTGCCTCTAACTCCTGTCAGTGCCAGACTGACTCCAGTTCTTCCTGATCTACACGCATATCACCCTGACAAAAACTAGTCCCACCTTTACAATAATAGTCCATAGCAGCATATCAAAATAACCCAGTGGATAAATGCTAAATACAAATGCATCCCATACTAACACAGAAAAATAATTTATTGAACATGCTACAATATGGAAATGAGTTCATGGAGTTGGGGTGTGCCATGCAAGATTTCATAACATTCTCTTAAACTAATGATAAGGAGGGTAAGAGTTAAGCCAGCAGACTCTCGAAAAGAGTTGCAGGACAACCCGAAAGCAGCAGGAAGAACAGTTACACAGAACACAGGACATTTTAATAAGACAACAACACCAAACATGGAATCAAAGTGACTCAGGGCTCTACTTATTGCTGTTGTCAGAAGAAAAACTTATATCTCCAAAATGGTAGCTTTACAGGAGAAGTCATTTTGGGCTGTTTCTTTTGGTCCATTCTTCATGGAATTTACACAAAATGTTAAGGGCAACAGGCGTTTTCAAATTACATTAAAAAAATAACAAAAATGCAGATAGAAGGTTTCCTTCTGACAGCAGCATTTCACTTATGGATACATGCTTTTTTTTGTTAATATCAAGTATGAAATCAAAAGATAATACATGAAGTGGATATGTATTTGGACTGGAAGTATAGTAAGAAACTGTGAGTAAATACTTGTTTAATTTCATTGTATTCTTATTCTTATTCTTATTCTTATTCATTTTTATCATTAGATATATTATTATTGTCAGGTAAATTCTCCATGATGGGGAACCTGTTGTTTATTTAAAGACTCTTTTAAAGCTGTTCTAAATAGCAACCATATTTTATAAATAGGATTCTGCTATTGTCACACATCTTGTTACAAGTCATAGAAACCTTTTCGAATGATTTAGTACTACATAGAACCCTTTTTGCTAGGTTAATGTTTGCTTTATTTTACTAAATACAGGGACTTCAATGTAAACTGGCTGAGTTAGTCTTCGGTTGTAGAAGTGTGTAAAAAAAACATTGAGACCACTGGCCATTTAAGGGGTTAAATATGTTAAGAGAAGCTTGCGTGTGGTTCAAACTTGTTTGTGAAGCTAATACAAGTAACTTTTTTCTTCAGCTGGATCATTAAAGCCTGGACTCCAAGCAATACAAATGTGCGTCTTATGTACTGAATTAATGTACTTGATTCCTCTGTAGTTTAGGAAGTGTCATGGCATGATTAAAAAAAGAAAGACACTCAATGAGGCGTTTGATGCATCTACATTGCAAATCTGTTTCACTACTGTCCTCAGAAGAATATCAAAGAGGCTCGTTTTATGGGGCAGAGGAATTTGCTCGCAGCAAAACAAAGTCATGGCCTCATTTAAGGCTGTAGTGATAAACGTCCCATTCTTCATAAATCAAACTCTTTACTCTGAAGCTTGTTACAACACACCATGTGTTCCAGCCATGAAGTGATGCTAAAAATAATGTCTTTATATCAACTGAGCAAGTTAATTGGTCAGTGATGATAAAATATGGCTTGTGTTTTTAAAATCTTGAGTTTCAGATTTTAAATGTCATGTTACCTCATATTAAATGACTTATTTTTTTAATTATAGAAACAAAAAGTTCTGCTTTAGAACATTATTCTTCAGGTGTTTGCTCTTTATGTGGCTGTGAGTAGATAGCAGTTTTGCTTACATGATCTTTATTAACTACACCGTTAAAAAGAAAATATAAAAATTCTGAGAAAAGGTAAATTATGTGACAGCAGAAGTGCCAGACAAAGCCTGTTAATTAACAGTAAATTGTGTTTTCTCAATGATGGTGAAAATCTGTAAAATTACAGTCATTTCATTTCTGCCTTATCCTTTAATTTTTACCTAGTTCAACTAGTGATTCTGACATACAGTATTTCACCATTATAATAACAGTGACAACCATTAAAATAAATGTAAGTGTGAAAGTGTCTTTTTTGGTGAATTTCCATACTATCTCTGTAAATTAATGACAGCAGTGTTTAAAAAACAGTATATGCATAGTATATTTACATGCCTTGAAAAAGAACAAGTATAGCGTTACATTTTATATTACAGTAGTTTATATTATAGTAGTGAAAGTACTTTTTGCAGTATAATAATTTGTACTTCATAGGAATATGCTAATAAATTGGAAATTCAATGATGAATATTCATGTTTCCAAAGCTACTCTCTTTGCAGGAAATTTCATTACTTTTTTAAGGCCATCAAGACATTTGGAAGTAATTTACTATGGCAAAATTCTTAATTTGTTCCTTACCTCTAGGCTTATTATGCAGTTATTTTGGTTTATTATTCAGTAAATACTACAAATAGTAGAGATTCCTTCAGATTTTTTCAAGATTTTAAAAGAACAGCTGACATGTTAAACATTACATAAAAACATATTTTATTTCTCTAACACAGGTGGTATTAATTAATAATTAAGTGGTTGGTTAGTGTAGTGGATAACACCTCTGCCTTCTACGCTGTAGACTGGGGTTCAGTGCCCCGCCCGGGTAAACACCCTACACTATACCACTATCCTTGGGCAAGACTCCTAACACCGCCTTCGCCTAGCTGTGTAAAACAATCAAATTGTAAGTCGCTCTGGATAAGAGCGTCAGCCAAATGCCATAAATGTAAATGTAAATTAATCACAATATTGCATTAATATTTCTTATAAGTTCCCTCATAACACTCATAACACTGTGCATGATAGACAAAAAATGTGTATCATGTAATTAATAACAAGCTGATAAGGAACCTATGTAGTTTTAATTGATTGAAATGTTTTGTGGCTTTTAAGGGGTCAATTGGAGTTTAGTCTAGACCACTAAACAAACAAACACTATACTCTCAGAAAAAAAGGTATGACACTGTCACTGGGGCAGTTCCCTTTTTGTCACTGTGGTGGTACCCTCAGGGGTACATCTCAGTACCTTTATTCAGGGAACCATAATCTACTGAAATTATATTTTCTAAGCTGTACTGACTCCACACCCCATCTCGCCTCCAGGCGTTTTATTTTATTGTTCTGTTTTCAAACATTAGTTAATAAAAAGATACAAATATCTACTTTTCCACTAGGAAAATCTTATTTAAAGTATACAGTTGGACCTTAAAACTACTGTTGTACCTTTGAGGGAACATTTACATTGTTTGTACCTTGATGAACGAATCATGTACATTCATGGTACCTTTATTTCTAACAGTGTATACAGATTTTATGAACCTCTACAGCGTTCTCCTCCATTTCCACTGTTCTAGAATGTTCTCCATTTTCACTGTTCTGGAATGTACTCCAGTTTCACTGTTCTGGATTGTTCTCCATTTTCACTGTTCTAGAATGTTCTCCATTTTCACTGTTCTAGAATGTACTCCAGTTTCACTGTTCTAGATTGTTCTCCATTTTCACTGTTCTGGGATGAACTCCATTTTCACTGTTCTGGATTGTTCTCCACTTTCACTGTTCTAGAATGTTCTCCATTTTCACTGTTCTGGAATGTACTCCAGTTTCACTGTTCTGGATTGTTCTCCATTTTCACTGTTCTAGAATGTTCTCCATTTTCACTGTTCTAGAATGTACTCCAGTTTCACTGTTCTAGATTGTTCTCCATTTTCACTGTTCTGGAATGTACTCCAGTTTCACTGTTCTAGATTGTTCTCCATTTTCACTGTTCTGGGATGAACTCCATTTTCACTGTTCTGGATTGTTCTCCATTTTCACTGTTCTAGAATGTTCTCCATTTTCACTGTTCTAGAATGTTCTCCATTTTCACTGTTCTGGATTGTTCTCTATTTTAACTGTTCTAGAATGTTCTCTCCTATCCACGCGATTATTTTACGCTGTCCTTTAAAGCTATCCTGCTTTCACACACATCACTCTATTGATACTGAGAGCGACTCTCACTTTCTCCCAGCTCTCGCCCTCCCACGCTACCTTGAGTTCACCTCACTGAGGAATGTTCAGAAACCACATAGCCTTACAAAACATGGACTATGATTAATCTGTTCGCCCTAAAATATCCTCGCAGTGAGCTGCTGGTGATTTATGTGGATATTACTCTCCAAACGAACACTCGCTGCATCCACTGCAGTTGGCAAACTCCCAAAATATAAACCCTTGCTGAAGGGGTTCAGGTGGGATAGAATTTAGGTGCGCTAATACATTAAAAATTGACTAAAGCTTCAGAGTTTATGATTTGCCTACTGGCACTTTACCAGTTTAGATCCTCATATAAAGTATAATAAGCATATTAGGACATGGCTAGGTTTATGACAGGTGTCTGGTAAGTGAATGCTAATTGAGATCTCATATGTTATCAGAATAGAGTTGTTTTACATATTTCACCATTGACTGAGGAAGTAAAAACAAAAAAAGTAGGGGAGGTAAAAACATGAGCTAATGTTTAGACTGCAATAAAATGGCAATTCAATTTCTTTTAACTGGTCAAATTAGATTATATTAACATGTTGTTTAGACCAAGTAAAAAAATTGTTTCTTGTGTTTTTATGGCGGGTATTCCTCTAGGAAATAAAGAAGTGAGCTAGTCCTGTATCTCTTTAGTACATTTGCATTGGATCAGCTGGGCAGGATAATACCTTGCTACACAATGGAAGCAGCAAAAGAGCGACTGACACTCAAACACAGCAAAACTTGTCAGACAAAGTGTTGCATTATCAGCCCAATCTCTTAAACACATATGCATAATGCCAGTGGCTTGAGGTGGAAACCCCAAAACACTGAATCGCCTTTTCTTTCAGTGTACTGAGGAATTCCCTTATCTCTCACCACCAGTCGCACCAAACAGAAAGGACATGGCTGTGCTTTTGTGTGCCTCAGAGCCCCCAGTTTTGTTTTACTGAGTTTTCTGTGCTTCACTTGACACCCCACCATTTTTAACCCCCCCTTTAACCCCCTCTGCCCCTTATAGTCCGCTCTCGCTATTATTCTCTAACCAGATTCCCTATGTTTGTTTTTTTTGGGTGGGATGGTGGGGGGCGGGGGGGCGCAGAGTGGTGGTGTGGGGGGGGTTTTGGGGTTAGGTTTGGGGTCTGGGTTGGTGGGGTCTGGCTCTGGGACAAAGTTTGTTGTGTTGTGTTGGGGGGGCATTGGTTCCATACCATTCAAATGGCAATCGGCCTGAGCCCGCCATTGACGACACCCAGCAAAACCGAACGCTTGTGGCACCATATGGAAGCAGCACACAATCAAATCATTTTCTCTATCTTGCCTACCCCCACACCTCCTTTCTCTGGCCTTAAAGAAATGATCCCAACCCGCAAATCTTCCCCCAAAGGGGAAGGGGGTGTGGAGGTGACCGAATTCCGTCGCTGCTTCTAAATAACTAATGAAATAATGAGATCAGGTCTAGCTCATCTATCACCCAACAGCTCCAAGGGAGACACCAGAGCTTGGGCTGGAGGTCTCACAGGTCTTTTGCACACTGTTGCCACTTTAAATGAACTTAATAAGCAAAAAAAAAAAAAAAATCAGAGAAGAGTACGATTCTGTAAAAAAATAGCCAAAATTGAACTGTGGTGCTTAGGTAATGGTAATGGCAGCAAGGCTAATCCTAACATTCTGTTTAAAGGCTTTGGCAACATACCTGTTATTAGTCCTATTGTATATTGTGAATAAATAACTAAGAGATATAAGGTATTTGTACCTTTGCGGTTCAGAAAGACTCCAAAATTACTTGAAAAACTTTTTAGATTTCATTATAATTATTTTTTATATTTCGTTAATTATGTTTTTTTTGTTCTACTGCAAAGCTACTCCTTTTAAATATACAAGTCTTTGTTTTGACTAGGATGATATGTCTTCATGTTTTGTTAGATAGGTCTTTTGAACAATTCAGTAATACCATCTTCCTAGTACATGCATTCATGTTTGTTGCATGCATGTATACGTGCGTATCTGTTAAAATAATTGAACACACATACCTACAAACAGAAATCACATCAATGGCCTGTTTTTTTTTTTTTTTGGCCTCAGTCTTTGGCAGCTCTCCATGGCAACGTTAGGATGGCGTGGTGTTAAAGCTGGCATGCCGCAGGGTAACTCCAGACAGGGAGGACATGCACGCGTACAGAAAAAACTCCTAATCAAGTGAAAGCCTGGGTGGCCAATTAGCTGGAGGAAAAAGAAAAGCCTCTATGTCACTAGCCAATAAAGAGTAGGAGGAGTAAGATTCTTTTGTCAACTTTAGCATTGCAATGAATTTGTCTGAAAGGTACATTTTGCACAGATTAAGGTCAAATCGACCTTCAGCCTAAAAAATCAAGCCTCAGACACTAGTGTTAGCTTATAAAGGAGTATTTACATTTGTCTAATGTGTATTGTCGCCTAAAACACTAAATAATCATACATTTGGAGCCCTTTGCATTTTGTTCCATATCTGCCACTTATATGTATTATCCTGGTTTATTTATTTCGTGTGCTACTGCTTATTTGGCTTTTTTTAAAGTGGGCGGGACTTTTGGTTCATTTATGCTTTCAGTAGTGTCTTTATTGGTTGATTTATTTGGTCCATGTGCATTGCTGCCACAGAAGAATATGAAGAAATCCCCAGTTTACCCCAGTGCATAAAACCAGCTAATACTCTGTGTAGACTGCATCCCCTGCCAAACAGTGCTACCCAGCCAAATAGTGACGACAGTATGCTCTACTGCAACACTACAAGGCCATGGCACAGGATCCTGCACTCCATTCTCTTCTGTGGCTCGTTCAAACGGGGTCACATCTCCAGTGTGGAGTCAGAGCGTGCGGCACAGTCCCTGGGGCTGACTACAGCTCTAATTAAAGAACCTGTGAGAGCCTGCACTCCTCCTGAGCTGCCAGGGGTGGAGCAAGGAAAGGATCAAATCTGCCCTGACACCAAACAAAGAGTAGAGCACAGAGTAGTAGCTGGATCAGAACCAAGAAGTTTGTTTCAAGAGAGATGAATGGAACCAGACTCATGGCTGTAGTCAATAGTCGGGAGTGCTTAGGAGTGCGTGCTGGTGATATAAATCAATAAAAAGTAATCTTTCCATAACAATGACATTTAGTATAAACTACTCTTTAAAAGTTTGGAATCACTTGTCATATTAATAACTGCTGTAATTTTATTTAGTAATAACTTATATATATATTGTGTAGACTGAGCCAGATACCAGAAGATAACTTTAGATAGTTTATTGTGAGGAAAAAGTTCTTAAACAATAATATTGTAAGTACATATTTATAGTTGTTTCTCTGCTTTATGATTCTAAGATCAGACATTCTGGGTAATTGTATCCGCAATGTCCATCAGGTTTTTTTTTCAATAACTAGGGAATTGTCTAAGAATAATTTCATACAAGTACCTGCAACAAGATTGCTTTATTTTGTTAAAAAAGAGAAATTAAAACTTTTAAACGGTAAAGTATCTAAGGGACCCTACTAAGTCCAACTCATTAGTGTTACCAACAAGTTAAATCTAGCCGCATTCCCATATAAATCTGGCCTTGTGCTTATTTCTAGAATAGCTATGAGCATCCTTATATGTTGAGCAGCCACTAGACTCGAGCCTGGCTGTGTTTCAGTTGAGTGCTGGTAGCTGAGGAGCATGTGCAGTCATTTTTAATGATGGGGGGCCTCTCCACTGTGAGATGGAATTGTGCCGGGCTAATTTGTGTGTGGAGGGACGTGCTCGGAGTGGGGCTGCATGCGTGCGGGGGGCTTTGTGTCTGAGGCCGTGGCTGAGGTTGCCCTCGCGGGGCTCCGCTCTGGGGCTCCAACAAAAGCCACGGCAGGATAATCCACCCCAGGACAAAGTGTGCGATTAGCATGAGAAAGCGGGCCGGTCCTGGCAGCGCGGCCGGGGAGGAGAGGGAGTGGAGTGGTGGTCTACCAGCCCTGCAGACTCTTTGAGCATGGACTTTAGATGCACAGATCAATGCACCAGTGAGCAAACAAAAGGGTCCGATTGTGTCGCTGTTGATATAAGACAGTTTGCTGTTTTATGCTGGCTTTTTGCATAATGATTTCGTATAAGAATGATCATAAAATGAGAGAAGTAGAGAAAGAGAGATAGAAAAAAAGAGAATGAAAGAGAGGAGAGAGAAAAAAGAAAGAAAGAAAGAAAGAAAGAAAGAAAGAAAGAAAGAAAGAAAGAAAGAAAGAAAAGTGAGAGCAATGAGAGAGAAAGTGAATGCAAAGAAAGAGAAAGAAGAGAGTGAGAATGAGAAAAAAGTGAGAGAGAAAATAGAGAAGGAAAGAGAGAGAACAACAGATCCTCATAGAGTGAGTGAGAAAGAAGAAAAAGAATAGAAAGAAATGAAAGTGAAAAGAGAAAGAGAAAAGTGCAGGAGGACAAGTAAAAGCAGATAGAAAACAGAAGAAAGAGAAAGAAAGAGAGAGAGTGAGAGAGAGAGAGAGAGAGAGTGAGAGAGAGAGAGAGAGAGAGAGAGAGAGAGAGAGTGAGAGAGAGAGCATTTCATTAGAGAGCATTGCATTACATTGGGTGCAATGGGATCTGTGGCAAATCCCAAATCCTGTTGTGATGACTAAACTGCCTATTGAGGGGCTGCAGTACTAAGCCCCCAGCATGTAGATTTTCCTCCTTTTCACCAACTCTCTGTGTCCTGCAAATGAAGAGGATGAGCCCAGCTCCTCAGTGTAAAGCCCCCAGTGCAACCCCCTTGGCCCTGTGGTTTAGAGAAGCTGAAGAAGCATTTGTTTTGTCTGGAAAAGCAGAATCCTCCTGATAAAGCTCTTCTTCTGCTCAGTGTCTGGCCTCAGACTGTTTGATGTTTGGGACAGCATGTGATGCTACAGCAGATGCTCAAGCAGAAGGACCCCACTTCAGCCCGTCTTACTCTTCCACTGTCATTCACACTATCCAGATGTGGGAAGTAACACAGAACAATGACTTCATTACTGTACTTCATTTTCAAGGATCTGTAATTTTCTTACTTCTCCCTAAATTTCCTTAACAGATTTTTTTTACTGCATATTGTGTATATTTTGGAAATCATAAAGCAATTTTTACATCAGACACCTTCCAGAAATTAAGTATAAAACACCTAAATATACACACACCAGACACTTTATTAGGTAGGTGTTCAATTGCTTGTTAACACAAATAGCTATTCAGCCACACATGGCCGCAACACAATGCATTTAGGCGTGTAGAGGTGTTCAAGACAACTTGCTGAAGTGCAGACCGAGCATCAGAATGGGGGAAGAAAGGTGATTTAAGTGACTTTGAATGTGGCATGATTGTTGGTGCCAGACGGGCTGGTCTGAGTATTTCAGAAACTGCTGATCTACTGGGATTTTCACACGCAGCCATCTCTACGGTTCACAGAGAATGGTTAGAAAAAGAGGAAATATCCAGGGAGTGGCAGTGAAAATGCCTTGTTGATGTGAGAGGTCAGAGGAGAATGGGCAGACTGGATCGAGATGATAGAAAGGCAACAGTAACTCAAATAACCAACCAAAATCTCTGAGGAATGTTTCCAACACCTTGATGAAAGTATGCCACGAAGAATTAAGGCAGTTCTGAAGGCAAAAGGGGGTCCAACCTTTTACTAGCACCTTCACTGTACCTAATAAAGTGGCAGATGAGTGTAGTTTTTAATGGAAATGATGAGTTTGTAGGTGAGTAATCACTGGATATATACAGTGTGTCTGTACTAAGAAATATAAATAAGTGATTAGAGAATTTATCAGTAAAGTATAAGGCAAAGAAGTTATTAGGTAACTCCTCTGTAAAACATAAAGTAGAGAAGTAATTAGGGAACTCCTCTCTATGGCATGAAGTTAGCTAGAGAAATGGTTTGGGAGCTTCTCTCACTCTGAACACCCCACACCCAGTGGCCTTCCCTCCAGGCACCACAACAACTCACACTGACATAAGCATCTGACCAGTAATGTTCTCCTAAAACACACACACACACACACACACACACACACACACACACACACACACACACACACACACACACACACACACACACACACACACACACACACACACACACACACATTACCTCTCTCCCATGAAATGACTGCTAGAACATGCACTGGTTATTTCAATGTATCACTTTCTATGTGATACTACTGTATATTTTTTATTGCACATGTATTAGATATTTATGATATCTATATATAAGTTTAAGGACACTTAAGTCTCTCTTCTGTTGCTATTCATAGTGTTTTTGTTGCACTTATTCTGCAAACTGTGAATATACTTTCTGTTTTTATGCCTGTTAGAATTTTTCACAGCTACAAATGCACACAGACTGTATGGTATACAGTGCCATCCATAAATATTAAAAAATAAATTGTTGCTGATCCTTTTAATCTTTCATTCAAAGTCTTAACAAAAATCGATTTTTTTAAAAGAATAACAATTGCTAAAAAAGAAACTAAATCTTATCAGGAATATTTTTTCGCAAATCTGTGTGTGCCACGATTATTAGCTCCCCTTCATTTAATACTTTGTGCAGCCTCCCTTTGCAACCTATAACAGCTATAAGAGTTTTCTCCTATAAGGCTTAATGAGATTGGAGAACACAGGGCAAAGGATCTGTGACCACTCTTCCCTACAGAGTCTCTCCAGAAGTTTTGGATTCCAAGGTCCACACCACGGACTCTCCTCTTCAGCTCGTCCCACAATTTTTCTGTGGGGTCTAGGTCAAGGGACTAGGGTGGCCATGGCAAAACCTTAATTCTGTGGTCAGTAAACCATTTTGTGTTGAT